>NC_132816.1:18668814-18968814 GCF_048594095.1 Paramormyrops kingsleyae
TTGGAAATCTAGAAACATCCGGCGTGCTAACTGGAGAGCTAATTTAAAGGCAAGCTGGCATTACGGTGACTTTGTTCAAAATGGAGTTCTTTAATTACCGCAATTCTTTCTTTCCTGAGGATGTTAAAAGGAAAATTACGAGACCCCCCCTCCCCCCCCCATGCACACTTTATAATTCATTGTGTGGTCTTCGATCTGAATAATTGTGGAATCTCCTGGGTTTGGAGAACATCTGTTTATTATACATTACATTTTAGTCATGATTTCCGAAGGTATTCTCACCTTCACACGCACTGGCCAACCAGGCGTCAGCGGAAAAGAAAAGGTAAAGCTTGATAAAACCTTTGGGGGTGGGGGCTGGGGTTGGTGCTCTGGGAAAGTTGGAAATTAATGAGAATGGGGGGGGGGGGGGGTGATGTGATAATGTGTTTTCTTTTTCTTCCAAAATGGCACTAACAAGTGTGAAAATCAGACACCCAACAGTCCACAACGACGGACCTGTGAGACTGTTAGTCTGCAGGACAAAGATGGTCTCATTCGCATAATAAATCATCATGGGGGGGCATGTTGGGTCTGCAGTGTTTCGCTCTGATAACCAACACCAATGCTTATTATTTTGCAGCAAATCGGACTCCTTATTCTCGCCAGGGAGCTGCTGTTTCTTCTTGACAGTTGCCATGGTTGGTGACCTCGTCTTGGGTCTCAGCAAATGGATGGGGAATGATGTTAGTTTCTCAGGACACTTTGAGAAGTTTTTTGACCACCTTCTTCACAATTAATCAACCCGATGCTGCTGGTTAATTCTGCAGTATAGATGAGCCGCACACTTTCAGTCTTGCGTCAGCTGGTTTGAATCCCTTGTTCTCCTTATTTTTGACACTCAGTATGATGAATAATCCATACACAGGTTCCCACACGCAGGTTCCCACACGCAGGTTCCCATATGCAGGTTCCCACATGCAGGTTCCCTATGCTGTCCGAGAAAACTTTGCTACGAAACGTCCCGTAATCCAAAATGGTGTAAAGTAAAGATGCAGTTACCGTTAATTTATTTGGGGAAAAAAAATTGACCCAAAAAAATAACCTACCACAACAGATTAACCCTAAAATTACGCTGACATACAGTATAGTAAAATCAGGAATGATATCATTAATACACAGCCTATAGTAAGTATAAATAATGCAAGTACAGTGTAGTTTCACTTACTGGAATCAATGCGTTGCTTACACATTGCTTACACATTGCTTACGGCCTACTACACACTTAAGCTATATGGTGTAACCTAAGTGATAAAAATCATTATCCGGTATTATGTACTGTACATAACTATATATTCTATACTTTTACATGTTTACACCACCATCACCACTAACACGTGAGTAATGCATTGCACTTCGATGTTAAGATGGCTACAACATCGATATAATATCATAATCTTATGGGACCACCGTCATAAATATGGTCCCTCGTTAAACGAAACGTTGTTATATTTATAATTAGCTCCTTTTTCGTGAAAATTAAAATCCTCTTCAGATTTCTTTCGTTAGCAAAATCAGGTGCTAATATAGGTCTTTTGTAAAAGTGAACTGACATAAAGTAAACACTGGCGAAACAGGGGGACACCTGTACACAGAATTTATATATATTAGGGATTTTTGCTCTTAACTTGAACTGGGGCCTGTATCGCAAAGCAGGATTGCTGTTTTGCCTTGGTTAGGGAGTACGGTCAACTAGGGCCACTGCCTATGTCATCCGGGAGGGTGAGACCTGCTAGACGAGCTGTACGGTTTTGGCCTGAACAGAGGGGCTCACCTGGAAACACGCAGCAAGAGGGACAGGCAGCTAATTTCACCCTGGTTTCAGCTTCCTGCTGACCGGCCAGCTCTGTCTTAAGGGACAAGTTCTGTAATGAGACTGCAGTTTTCGGAGGAAGCCATGACCTTATTGTATTGCCATGGTTACCGCAGAAGGAGCGTGTGGGAAACAGCAGGTGGTGTGGTTGTTAATGTACTGGGTTTGATTGTATGTCAAGCAGGTTTAGATTACAGGGTGTGAATTTGCATTATTTTGATATGGAAAAATACATGAACTTTGGATGATATATAAAGATGAAGCAAATAATCCATTTTCTAATAGATAAAACTAAATTGTACAGCAGAATGTATATAAAGTTATGCAGTATTCAATAAAGGTATCTCATAGCATGGAATATAAATGTTACTATGATTCTATGATATCTTGTAATATTGGGCTTTCAAAAAGTATATGAATATGTGTTGATCTTTGCATAAGTAGATTGTTTGGACCTTTTGATGTCTGCCATGTGTACCTATGTGATTTTATAATAATCATAATAACAATAATAATATGGGAGAATTGCGAGGGCGAGATGACTTAAGCCGCCCGGGAAATCGGAATCGACGGACCGCCGCGCTGCGGTAAATCCGCCGCTGAATAAGCAGAGTGTGACTGCAGATATTGCTGAGGCAGGAATAAGCTGAAGGCTACGGGGTGGGGGCCTGATGACTAAACGCTGCGTGATTCTATAGCAGAGTTAATAATGTGCCTTATAAAAACATGGGCCTTAATTAGTTTCTCCATCTGTTACGTGTCTGCCGTACACAAACCTCCCCTTTAACATGGACAGGAAGTTGCATGTGCCAAAACTTGCCTCTTTACATCGCAGACTCTGAAACATGTCACAGATGGTTCCCATCAGTGATTTTTGTGCCCCCCCCCCCCCATGGTTCCTCAGAAAATTGTGATTTGTGTGGCAGAGAACGAGATTTTTACATTTTGCTTGGGCTTGAAATTTGTGCATAATCAAGTTTCTGTCTTGTGTCCAGTGCTTGATTGAGCAGAAAGTTTTAGCAAAAAAAGATTGTACTTGCATCTGTTGTTTTAAAGGTCAGTTTATTCTTTGTCAGCATATTTAAAAGTCCATTTTATTTTTCGACCACATGCAAAAAGGAACATCCAGGATGAAGAAAAATCAAGGAATTAATACAGCCATAAACTCGACAATAAGGATTTGCATCTGCTGTTATTCTTGAACCTTCCTGCAGGATTTGTGCTTATTGCATGCATTGTTTTCCCATAAGGATATTATTTTATTTTTAGTCATAGGTGCATATATTGTATTGGTAGCTGATATTGATAGATATTGCATGTACTGAATAGTTATAAAATTTTCTGAAACCGCTTGTCCTATCGAGGGTCACGGGGGGGTCCGGAGCCGATCCCTGAAGCTACAGGTGCAAGGCAGGGAACAACCCAGGATGGGGCACCAACCGATTGCATGGCGCACACTCACACACCACACACACACCTATAGACAATCTGGTAACTCCTATCAGCCTCAGCATGTTTTTAGACTTTCGAGGGAAACTGGAGAACCTGGAGGAAACCCCACGACAACATAGGGAGAACATGCAAACTCCACACACATGGAATCCTGATGGAGACTCGAACCCTTGTCCCACTGCACCACCGCGTCACCCCCAATAGAAATCACTGCAGTGTAAAAGCAGACTCATCGTGGCACTAGTGTCACAGAGACACCAATCATGACCTGGCACATAACCCTGGCTCTGCCAGTCAAACGAGGGGAGCACCAGCCTCCAACACAATGTGAACCAGAGAGGCTCTCTCCTATTTCTGATACATGTCTGTTTTACAAGTAATTCCAACACTCATCACTAGGGGTGCTAAACAGGAGACGGTGTTGCTGAGAGGAGAGAATTCTGACAAGAAATCACAAAATCGTTGCACTTTTATAGAGGTAAGTGGAAGTCCGGGCTTCCAAGCACGGCTAAGACCACATCCTCGCTAAGTAAATAACGATAAATGGCACCGATTGTGTGAATTTAGGCTGACGCCGTGCCTCTTTCATTAACGAAGTGTCCACTTGCCAAACAAATAAATGAATAAATGCATAAGCGCCATCTTCTAAATGCAAATCATTTCTGTCTTTTCCATAAAAAAAGTAAACAGAAATGGATCTGTTCTCAATGGGGAGATTTTCGAGTACCTCTCCAAGAGTGTTAGAGCCATTAATTATTCATGAGCGGGGTAAGCTAGAAGCACTGGATTGGATATCACAGACAGGCTTTCCATGATGTCGCCATCTGTCACTTAGCCAAAACGCCTGCCCATCGTCCACGGAGACTTTGTGTTGTACAGGGGGGAGAAATGGAGGACTGGAAAAGCGGTTTAAATATCAGGTTGAAGATCCTGTACCGACACTGGAAATGGGCTACGGGCGTGACGACGACAAGCATGCAGGTGTTTCCCGCCTCGCTCCCACGGCACCGCAAAGGCGCGGTAATGGATTCCCGCAATAAGATGTGAGATGCTGTCATGTCTCAGCTCAATTGGGAAAACCCTCGATGAGAAACATTTTTGCTTGCCCCATGTTTTTCCTTCTGCCTGTAAAATCAATCTGTAATTTAGCGCACAGCACCTTGGCCAGTGTGACCTTGGGGGCTTTGAAGGCCTCCCCAGGAATGAAACGGCTCAGCGGCTCATTTTGGCTCGGATTTGTGTTTCTACTGACCCCGATCGTGATAAGCAGTTGGCAGCAGAATGGATGGATGTTTTTACTGAGGGATACAGAGCACTTTGTACTGGCTTGTGTTTCAGACATGTAGTTATGGAAGTGAGTTCAGTGATCAGACATGTTAACCATGTTCTCAGACTGATGAGGGGGTAAAAATCCCCCCTAGTAAAAACACAATGCATACAACACACACACAACAAGTAAATAATATTCTCCCATAATGCATTAAGCGACAAATCAGAAGCAGAAACATCGTTATTAGCCAAATATGTTAAACATATGAGGAATTTGTCTTGGTGGACGTGCCCATGTACTGTATAACAAGATGCAACACAATTCCAGACAAAAGTATATGTCTGACCCCTCACTCTGTGACCTTTCCCCATCTGGCCAGCAGGCGGTGCTGGTCATGTCCCCCTCTCCGTTGTATAGTCCTTCAACCTTTATGTGTTCTCCTTGCCCCCTGGACCACCACATACTGTAGCTCAGTGTGTTGAGCATGGCCTCCTCTAGCCAGCCTCATCTCTTACTAGTATTTATGGGTTTTCTGTTTACCTTGCGTTTTGTTATGTTCTATTTTGGTTTCCTGGTCTTAGGTTTGCCATGCGTGTGTCTAGTTACTTCTGGTCCTGTTTGTTTTTTGGTTCTATGTTAGTTTTTCTAAGTGTATTAATCCCCAGTGTGTGATTAGTGCTTCCTAGTTACAGTGTTACAGTGTTTGTAGAATTCCTAGTCCTGTGTTCATTACTGTAAGTTATCCCACCTGTTGCCTGTTTTCCCTGCACCCTTGCTATTGGTTAATTGTGTCACCTGCCGCACCTGCCCCCTCGTTAGCCAGTTGTCAGTTTGTGTTTAAGTGCCTGTCTGTGTTCCTTTCCTTAGTGAGTCATTGTGGTTTGTTACTATGTGTTACTTTGCTGGGTCTTTTTTCTTTTTGGCTGTTTTTTTTTCCCCTCATGGTCTCTTATTTTGTAGCTTTTCCTCTGTGTTCATTTTTGTTAAACCTCTTTTGTCTGTGCATCGTCACGCTCCCCATCACCCTCATTGTACCACGGCACGCCGTGGCAAGTATGTACATGTGAAGTCTTCTGCATACTTTTAACACTTGACTTTGTACCTACAGTCAGAAGCAACACGGGATGGAACAAAAGGCAAATGGATAAATAAATGATAAGTAAAAAAACAGGGGTGATGTTAGAGTTACAGGATCACAGCTGTACATATACATCTCATACACACATATATAATATATATGTAGTGTATGTATTATGTGTACATAAACAGTTCTGGAAAAAATTGAGACCACTCTATGTTTTAAACAAATATTTGTTTATAAATCCTGGTTTATTCCTGGTTCTGCTGGCAGAGGCTACATTGGACAGCAAGCTGCTTCCAGCCTCAAAATTTCTAAGACAGCAGTGCACAAGAAGAAGATGAAGCAGGAGACACTGGCAATAACCAAAAACCACCAGGAAGAGGGTAGAAGCAACTTTCTAATGGCAGGGATGACTGTCAACTTATCCGGCAGTGCCTCATAAATCGGAGGATGACCTCAAGTGACATTTCAAAACGAATGGGAAACATTAAGTGGTGTGAAGTGCACTGCTAGGACAGTTCGTAACAGGCTCATAGAAACAGGACTGAAGACCTATAAAGCAAGAAAGAAACCCTTCATCAATAAGAAGCAGGGAAGAGCCAGGCTGCAGTTGTAAATATATTTGACACAGGCTCATACCCATATATTGAGAAATGAGTGAAATTGAAAACTTTGCTGTGGTCTCAATTTTTTTCCAGAACTGTAGTTCTCAGTGACCACTATTAGGTACATCTGCTTGTTAATGCAAAGGTTCTCCTTGCCCATACTCCTGCCCATACTCCTCGCCCATACTCCTCGCCCATACTCCTGCCCGTACTCCTCGCCCATACTCCTGCCCATACTCCTCGCCCATACTCCTGCCCATACTCCTCGCCCATACTCCTCGCCCGTACTCCTGCCCCTCCACCCTGTGGCTGCCGCTGAACGCACACAGCACACACACGGCCATGAGGTTAACTTCCCTTTTGGCTCAGCATTGAAACGGCTGAGATACTCGATCAAAGTGATGTGGAATTCCATGTGATAGCTGGTGCCAGACGCGATGGTCTCAATGGCGCGGAAACAGCCACCACCTTGAGATTTTCACACAATAATGTCTAGAGTTTACAGAGAAAGGTGCGATAACCAGAAAACATCCAGTCAGCGGCAGTTATGCGGGTAAAAACACCCTGGTAATGAGAAAGGAGTGGAACTGCCAGACTCATTACAGCTAAAAAGAGGGTGAATACCTTGTCCACCCTGTAAAGGGTTCTGGAGGCAAAAGTGGGTCCTACCTGGTCTCTGCTATGTGTGTGTGTGTGTGTGTGTGTGCGAGCGGGTTTATCTATCCTTATGGGGACACAATGTCCCCATAACGTGATAAATATCAGTTTTTTTTCCCTTATGGGGACCGGTTTCCTGGTCCCCATAAGGGAAAACTCTATTTTATAAAAACCAGTGACTGCTATGAAAAAACTAAAAATGCAGAAACTCTTGTATTTTGTTTGGTTACTTATGGTTATGTTTAGGGCAGGGTAGGGGTTAAGGTTGTCATAGTTAGCGTTAGCATTTTTCCCATTGAAATGAATGAGCGGTCCCCATAAGGATATGTTTACCCTACATGTGCATGTGTGTGTGTGTGTGTGTGTGTGTGTAAACAGCAGTCAAAGAATGACAGGCAGCTGATGTCTCATTTTAAGAAATTCAAGTTAGCAGTCCGACTTTGACACTTACGTCGATTTATCTAAAAACTGTCTTTTCTGGTCTTGTGAATAATGACCTAGTCACCTCCTCTAGTTAGACCTGTCCACAACATAAACACCTTTTTCTTCTAAAAAGACCGTTTTGCTTAACATTTTTATTTTAAAAGTGAAACACCATACATCTTGATTTTAACTTTGTCGTTGTATTATTTTTTCCAGACGTTATTGGAACAAACTGAATGGAAAATTTTCTGTAACACTTTACTTAAGGCCACGTTTTAGTCATTTATAAACACATTCATGATGCATTATAATGCATTCATAAAGCATTATGAACATGGTTATAAATATTTATCAAAAGCCAAACACATTATAGCCATGTTTATTATGCATTATGAATGCATTAACGTTTGTTATGAATGTGCTTAGAAATTACTAAAAACACAGCCTTAATTAAGGTGTTACCAAAGTTTCCAATGACAGCAGTAAAAAACTAATTGAAGCTGTATTATAAGTTAGATGATCATTGGAGGTGAAGGTTAGGAACACTTGCACTCTCACAGGAGTTCATCCCAAGACATCCTGAGCACATGCAGAGATGAAGTGAGACTTTCTCCCAAGCCCTGCAACAATCTTATTTTTAGATCCAAATGAGCCTTCTGTCAGATTTCCAAAGACAATTTCACACGGAAACAGAAATCTGAGAAACGTTAATCAAAGTGGCAAGTCTCACCTTCACAGCTAGTGATCTCCTCTTTGTACCCAGAAGTGGGGCAGAGGGAACACACATGCAGCCTTGTCCCGCACCGTCTCTGGGTCCCCACACAAGCACACGCAGCCCTGGACCCTGCCAGGGACATTTCGGCCCAGAAAACCACTGCTGGTCTTTAAATTTATTGTTATACGGTCGGCCGTTCCACAAAGCAGGGGGTTACGGCCGCGGGCCTCACGCGAGCTGGTCTCCTTGGCGAGCGAAGTCAGCGTGTGAGCCAAGCAGAGCAAAGCGAAAAGACGCGAGAGGCACGAGGTACGAAGATCACTGCGAGGTCCCTGCGAGAGCTTCGCCGACAGCTCACTCGGCTTCCAGCGCCGTGCATGTATTTTATACATTTATGAGTTACTGTGGCTTTCGCAAAACTCCCAAAAAAAATTCTCATTCAATATCCTATGTCGATTGCGCAATATAGCAAAGCCACGACAGGAAAAGTCGCAATGCAGAGGGTTGATTGTATTTATTGTGATAATTGAACTCATGTTTATTGTCTAAATGAAGCACCTTAATTTGTGTGTTGCGTTTAATTTGTGTGTCCCGGTGGTCAGGAGGCCTCGCAGGGAGACTCATGGTAATAGTGCAGTAGTTCTCGGTCCTGCTCCTGGCACACCCCCCCCCCCCGAATGTTTTCATTCCAACCCACATTACTTTCAACCTGCCACATTCATTATTAGCCTGTGAAGGACCATATAAGCCTGATTAGGGTTGGAATGTAAAATATTTCGTAGGCGAGGCACCAGGAACAGGATTGAGAACCGCTGGTATAACATAGCTGACTGTTTACTGTGTATACGACCATAAACTCGGGAATCTTGAACATTCTCTAGCATAGCGGACATTCTGTGTGTCAGGTGACCTCTCGGAGTGAGATGATTGGCTGTGCTGCCCAGGGCCACGGTAGCGCGAGGAAGCCCATGCGGGGGCCAAATTCAGATAAACCTTCGCTCCGTATCTCTGTTCACCCAGTGATTTAGCACCTACTTATAAGTGAGACGTAACAAATGGCAAGGCACCTACTTACCCATCGAGGGGAGGGGGAGATGATTTAAATGTAAGGTTCCCTCTTTTTTATTTAACCGCAACACGGCCGCCGGTGGGCTGGCCGACGTTCTGGCCGGTTCCGCAGCTGAAACTGTATTATCCCAGAAATGCACGGGTCCCATGCAAATGTTGATGCCAAGTATTTGTCTTTACTCACACGGCTAATGAATAGATGGTTTTCACCAGCTTGGAGGCCGGGCCTTTCTCCACAGCTACTCGGGGCCTGATGCCGCTATTACTCACCGGCTTATTGTATCGGCGACGCCCAGCTCGCTTCGCCCGTGTTACTTATAATGTGGGGATGTATCCGCCTGACAGCCAGCCTCCTGCAAGCCGCAGTAGAGAATTCAGGTCAACGACTTCTATATTTACACACAGGTGCAGATGCGAGTGTGACAGCTAGCAGTCGGGGAGGCGTCCGGACGGGAACGAGCGCCCTCTGTATCGCTGACGCTAATGAAATGTTTACAGGCCCGTCGTCCCTGTTTTTTCGAGAGCCCGTGTGCCACAGGACGACCCCATCAATCCTTCGATTACATACCAGCAGTACGAAGCACAAAAAAACATCGACAGTAAAATTAAACGCGGTGTCGCTTCAGATTTCAGGGCGGATATCAACAGTGTGTCATGTAGATGTTGCGTAATGGGATGTGAGATGTTTGAAGAATTCTGGGCTGGACAGCCACCCTGTAAATCTGGGAAAAACTTAAAAGGATACAGGGTGAAAAGAGAAGCCTAATGAAAGTGAGACATCATCCGTCTCAGTTCTTTGACCTCCAGCTCCTAGTTTCCAGCCGTTTCTTCTGTCCTTGACTGCGGCTTCTGGTGGTATTAAGGAAGACATTCTGCAGATTCTCAAAAGCTCACTACATCACATAGCAGCGCCGCACATCAGATCAGATCGCCATCTTTCCCCTCGAGCTGGTCGTCTGTCTGGCAGATGCTCTCCACTACCATTTGAGGGAACTCTGTACGAGGACGAGAAGGCAGTGCCTTGCCACGGCCCTCCGGTCCCTTGGGGGTGTGGCCACCTTGCTGGGCCAATCAGATTCAGCCGTAGGCTATCACAAATTATTCAATGAGCAATTGCAGGGACAGGCACTGGTTCACATCATACTTGTGTACACCAAAGATCGATAGATAGATATAGATAGATAGATAGATAGATAGATAGATAGATAGATAGATAGTGAGGAGCGAGAACTTTTTCCTCCCTTTTGTTGCTGGAAAATGGTTAAAGAAAATTGTGAGGCCACCTCCAGTGTTGGTTTCCCACGGCCGACGTGTCCCAGAGCAGGCAAGCCCTTTCGTGCCGCAGAGTCTGGAGGCTCATGGAAAAAGTGTTAATCATTTCTCTGGCGGAAGTCCTACCATTACGCCTTCCTCCAGGGCTCCTTGAATCTGTTACATTATTAGATGCTGATGAGCATCAAGCTTATCGCCTGACGGCAGCCTCTGCTGCTGACAGACACTGAGCACATTCCCAGGCTTGTCCTGTGACTGTGACAGCAGCCCTGTGAGGTCTCTGCGGAAAAACCACCTTTAAATAACAAAAAGTTTTTATTTAAAACTTCTATTGTCTTCTTGTGGGGCGCTGTGTGGTTCTGTGGATTAGGACTCGGAAGGTCACTGGTTTAAATCCCATAGCTAGCAGAGTGGGATCTATACTGGGCCCTTGAGCAAGGCCCTTAATCTCGATTTCTCCAGGGGTGCTTGATGATCCTAATTCTCGGGCTGCCTTAGACATAAGTGTCTGCGAAATAAATGTAAAGCCTTCATTTAAAGGACAAATGCTTGGTTTCACTGTATGCTATTAACATTTAGTTATTAAGTCGTCTGTACCCTGTACATTTAGATATGGGTACATGAAAGCGTGCATCCATTTCAAGATGCTTGCTGTAAAAAATGTAAATCCTTAGCTATCCATCCATCCATCCATCCATCCATCTTCTAAGCACACTGCTGGATCGTGACAGGACCAAGCATATCCCAGAGAGCACACCCTGGAGACAGGAATCACCCTAACACGATGGTAGTTTGTTGCTGGGTAAACACACACACATACATACACCCAATATAGGCAATCTAAAGACGTTAAATGACCTAATTTTTTTCGAGTACAGACAACAGATTACAAGCAACATGCAAACTCCACGCACGCAGTGTACGGCCACGACTCAAACCTTTAACCCTGGATGTGTGAATCACAACCTAAATCCATTACTGTAAATAATAAGAAAAATGTATAGATAAAAGAAGCTGCTAGTGTCCAGGGTACGGAAATTCACAGCGGCCTTCTGTGTGAAAACAGGTTAGAGTATCATAAGTTCACTGTCATTAGCTGGCTGCCTTGTTTACAGGACAGCTGTGCTGGTAGCTCCTGTTTTTAGATTTAGGGAACAGACGTTCCTCCCAAAAGCTGCTCCCAAAGGTTCGATCAGACTAGGTCAGATCTAAGCAGGGCAACCTTAGAAGTTTAGAACCATAGAACCTTATTCGCCTGGTGTTCTGTCAGAAGTGTTTTGAAGGCTTTCGGTTGTATGATGCTTGACCAAATCTTCCTCAATGCCGTATGTGAAGAGGACGTGCTGTATATAATGAAATTAGTCGACAGCCAGTTTCAGTCCCCGATATGAATCATTACTAGCTAACAAATGCTGTATGAAATAGCTATGAAATGTGCCTGGTGGTTTAACGTTCATTTCAGCAATAGCGGTGCCTATGAGCCACGTGGTGTCGATACCTTGTGGTCACTCAGACAGGTAGCCCCCTCACTGGCTGTCGATACCTTGTGGTCACTCAGGCAGGTAGCCCCCTCACTGGCTGTCGATACCTTGTGGTCACTCAGGCAGGTAGCCCCCTCACTGGCTGTCGATACCTTGTGGTCACTCAGGCAGGTAGCCCCCTCACTGGCTGTCGATACCTTGTGGTCACTCAGGCAGGTAGCCCCCTCACTGGCTGTCGATACCTTGTGGTCACTCAGACAGGTAGCCCCCTCACTGGCTGTTGGTCGAAGCCCATGTGGATGATCACAGGTACATTTACCTACAGTTAGGTTACAACTGGCAGCCCCTTGAGGGTACAGCCCCAGTGAGAAGCATTTGTACCCTTAAAGGTATAAATTGTTAGCACTGCATGGTTGTTAATCAGGTAAGTCAGTACTAAACAAATAAACTCTAAAGACTGCCGGAGAGGTGACATCCTGGGTGACTGAAATGTTTCACCCTTTACCCAGCTCATGAGAATGAAATGAGTTTTTATTCGACAGGCCGAAAAAGATGAACAGTGTAATTAAATGATTTTAGGATAGTTTCAGATTACAAACTGAAGTAAAATCAATCACATTAATAAGCAATCAAAGTCACCCAGCAATGCATTACTGTTACCAAGCAACTGCATCTTGAATGAATTTGTGTTCAGGAAGAGCTGCATTTGTGATGGATAAGGACAATAACACATGCTTGGGAGAATTCCACCGAATGATTTTCACATAAAGACCCAAGCACCCGAAAAGTCTTGTGTCCACAGTTGCAGAACCAAATACCGGAGATGGAGGGAGATTTATGGGGGTCGTAATCGCTATTTATGGGGCACATATATCTGTTTAATTTAAAATGTTTTGTGTCGCATTGGTTTCTCGGAGGGCCGTCAATGGCAACAAAGTGAAATTACAATAACACAGAGTAAGTACGTTCTGCCGTGGTGCATTATTCTGCGTCTGTGGTAATGGCCACACTGTTACGAGGTGTTTTAACTTTGCACTGGGAGAAGGACAGTCTGAGAATACGGTGGCAGGTAGTTAGTGCCAGCTTTTCTTTTCAGGTTCCCCGGATCATTGCTGGCTTTCACGTTGATTTTGCTCCTCGTGATGTTGCCCGTGATTTCCTCCTCTGAGCCGTCGTCCGTAAGTGGCCTGTGGAACCGTGTTCCAGATGAATGTAGCTCAGACTGGGTGAGTGGTTCCTGGAAATGGAGGGGTGGATTCACACATCCAGAGTCACGTGTGTGTGTGTGCGCGAGCGGGTTTACCTATCCTTATGGGGACATAATGTCCCCATAACATGATAAATATCCGGTTTTTTTCCCTTATGGGGACCGGTTTCCTGGTCCCCATAAGGGAAAACTCTATTTTATAAAAATAGGTGACTGCTATGAAAAAACTAAAAATGCATAAACTCTTGTATTTTGTTTGGTTACTTATGGTTATGTTTAGGACAGGGTAGGGGTTAAGGTTGTCATAGTTAGCGTTAGCATTTTTCCCATTGAAATGAATGAGCGGGCCCCATAAGGATATGTTTACCCTACATGTGCGTGTGTGTGTGTGTGTGTGTGTGTGTGTGTGTGTGTGTGTCAGAGAGAGAGTTTGTGTGTTCCCAGTACATCTTGGTCCTACCACAGTGTTCCTTTGAATCAGGTAGTTATTTTACACAAGTTTCTTTCATTATTCATCTCCTTTTATTCATTTCCTCTGCATTATTGTGATTTTATTTTTATTATTTTTACCTTGCATGCAACTTGCTTGCAAGGCCTCATATGTTGTTTTGTTACATTTTTAAATATGTTACTGTATCCATTTCTGTGTGTCACATTTATATTTGGAGCGATACAGTACTTCACATCAGAAAAATATACATTTCACAAACACACGCATATACAACTTAGCTGCTGTGATTGTGATTTTTACTGTAGTGCCGTTTCCAAACTGATGTCATCCATTTCGGTTGTAAAAAAAAAAAAACCTGTTCCATATTTTGCTTTGCAAACAAATAAGCTGTGAGGATATACGGTACGGCAATTTTCAAAATATCTGCCACAGAAGCACTATTGGATAAATTAATTGCTTGCAGTTCAACAATTTTTAAAGCACTACTGTATTAAGCCCAATAGAGTTCTTACAGCAAGTGTGGCAAAAATTAAATTAACTTCATTAACCATTAATATACATAAATAATCGAAATCCCTTCTGCCTTGACCAGAATAAACAGTTAAAGGATGGATGGATGGATCTATTTTTCAAAATAACATCTGTTTTTTGTTACTTAAACCACATATGTCCTCTTATTTACCAATTCTATGAGTCTTCTTTCAAACTTCAAGGAGCCTTTAATGTTGAAACGTACAGCTGTGGCACCTAGACACCTCAAAGCTTTAAATTAAAAAAGAAAGTAAATGCCAATTCTTTTAAATAAACATCTTCAGCAGTAAACTTGTTTAGTTAAACACTTAGATGGCACTAAAAGCAGCATTAATTTAAATATGCAGTATGAGATTCCCTTGACATTTGGAATCACGCTTTGAAGGCTCTGCAGTTTGACTTTGTGCACCAGTCTTAATATCTCTCTTGACAATACTAGTCTGAGGTTCAGAGAGGTTCATCTAAATATATTTTCCCCAATTAGCTATTTCTCGCTAATAAATCCTGGATGTAGATTCCTTCCAAAAAGGCAGGAGACCTTCACGCTAAAATGTAGATGTACTGTAGCAGCCAGAGGCCAGAAAACTGATGAGAAACAACATGAAGATAATTGTAGGAGTCCCAGCAAACACACATTATGAGTCCAATGTGGCAGCTAGCCTGACACTCTGCTCTTTATTTTTGCTTAATTAGTCGCTTAATTTTCGCTAACATTGAGGTTTTACATATTAAAAAGACCTTCAGATAACAAAAAAATTATGTCAATAAGGATTGATAAATGAATACGTAATTATTATATTTCATGCCTCCATGAACTGAAGCTTTCTTTTCAAAGAACTAATACCCCAGAGGTAGAAAACAGGCAGTGAAGACTTTATCTGAGTCCTTTTACGAGCGCAGTTGTGGGTCCCAAAAGGGCAGAGCCATGTGTGATGAGGCCATAATTATGGGAACAGTTGTCATTCGTGCATTTAGCACGACTATTAAACTGCGTCCTAAATTCCTTATCTGGGAGTAATGCTTCTGGGACACAGTAGTATAGAACCATGAAGGAAGTACCAGCTTCATTTATATGGGAAGTGGGATGGAGTTGGAGCCCGGGAGAGCCGACGGGGACCAGATCGTCATCGCCTACGATCTTTACACACATACGTCTACACTGGCTCCTGTTTTCTCTTTATTATTGCCCCCCCCCCCCCCCCCCCGTCCAAATAAACAGGACTCACGCCTTAAGATGTTCTTGAAAATGTGTCGTATGATCAACTGATATTCTTCTAGAAACAGAAATATTTCATTTCAGATGTACTAGCTGGGTCTAAAGCACAAGGTCTGTCTGCTACATGAGGCCCCCGTCTTAGCATGTGCTGTTGCAGGTTCTGTCCCAGACAAAACAATACCCCCCCTCCCCCCCTCCAATGAGAAGTTATTATCAAACATGTGATTTAAGTTCCCTATACCATTCTGTGTGCTATTCACCTCACTTGTACGTCACTTTGGATAAAAGCGTCTTCTACACGAATTAACGTAAATGTATACGCTAAGTTCGGCATGCAAAGGCAATCGAATATGCTAAAATGTTATGAAGCTGAATAAATAGACTTATACCCCACCGCATTTTTTAATTGCTGGTAATATATTACCAAACCATTCTTTAAATCAGGGTTCTTCAACTCTGGACCTCGATTCCAAATCCAGGCCGTGTTTTCAGTTCTCCCAGGTAGTTGTTTAATAATTACTGATTCTGATTGGTCAGAGGCTTCACACCTGACTGACAGGTAAAGGAAGGCTGGAAAACCAGCAGTGCTCGGACCTCGAGGACCGTGAGTTGAATAACCCTGGTTTAGACAGTGCCAGTAAAATGAGAAAATGGCATAATTGGGAGCTATGATCTTTAAATGTACCCATGTCACTGTTTATAAACCACCTAGCTAGTATATCAGAGTAACATGTCAGGTGACCACCTAACGCATGCCAGGGGGGCACGCTGGGCTACTTCAGCTTTTACCAACTACTTTAAAACAGATAGGCTCCTGTGCTCATCTAATTCGTTCAATTCTTCTTGCGCTTTGACTGGTTTGTTTCCTTGATTGAAAGACTCATCCAGCTGTTCCACATTAACATTAGTGACACACGCATGATTATAGGAGACTGACCAATCAGCACACAGCAAAAAGTCAGTGCTAAAGTGAAATCCAGGTCCTTTTAATTGAAATGGTAGTTTACAAACCCTGTCCTGGCCCATACTGTCCCCCCTGACATGGATTAGGTGGTCACCCTAGTAACATGCTAAATAAAACTATAAAATCTATTAATATCTAATAAGGTTACTAGAACTGAATCACATTAGCTAGTCAGCATATATCTTTTTTATTATCTAGGAAAGTATCCTGGTTAATTCATTGAAGTTACTGGCCCAAATATTCCCCTTACATCAGTTGTTACTGGGAGTTAGGAGGGATCAAAAACGTGGACTGTATGAGGGTCTGGGAGGACCGGATTGGAAAACACGGATCTATATTATTATATCTGCATACAGGTAGCATACTGATTTTTGGGCTTGATTCTTGCCCAGATTTGCATACTCTCCCCTTATATCTGTAGGCAGTCCTCTTCAGACTCGCCCCCACTCCCCCCATTGTCCAAAGACAACGTTTCAGGCGATTTAGAGAGTCCATTGAGCTCCCTGTTTGACAGTGTGTGTGAAAAGGGTCTCAAGATGTATTTCTGTCCCCATCAAGCAGCTGTGACACTGGATCACTGTGACCTTCTGTGGAAAAGCAGCGACTGAAAGCAGATATACAGGTAGAGAATAATACAGACGTGCTGGGTGATAGTAGGACGGTGATGGCAGTGATAATCTGTTTACGGTTTACTCTTCAGCGATGAGTCTGCTGTAAATCGATAACCCCGGCGAAAGATACCCTGCCTACAAAGGACATTAGGCAGCATTTCCAGGTCCAATGACAGCCATTGTCTATTTTGAAGCAATAGATTACTTACTAAGAATTGGTTATCTAGTATAGTTAAGGGCAAGTCAGGAAAAAACGATGATGTCGCCCTTTTAAAGTCAGCCCGGCACCTCTTTAGCTGTTAAGGTCAGAACCTAATCACAGGCTACTTATCAGCACCGACAAAAAGGGCTTTTTCGTGGACAAAGATTTGTGTGCTTCAGCCAGGCGCGGACATCAACTTTTGTCTTCGGTCTTCGGCAAAGAAGGGACGAAACACAACGCCGAAGGCAGCATCCCGGGATGCATCTCCCAAAAGAATAGCTGCTAATTACGCTAGCAGCTTACATGGTTGGGACCATGCAAGTGAATGGGTCCAGCTATGTATGTTGGAAACAGGAGCTTTCGAGAAACGCGCCCCAGGCCATAAGTGGCATACCGTTAATAAGAAGCGCGACGTGCTCTTTCATCTGCAGGGGGACCTGAGGAATATCACTCAGAATTGTGTCCTACATCAATATGCTCTCAAACCAAGCCTGGTCTGGTCCTCCTCGATGAAAGCCTGAGAAATCAGCTTCAAATCCCAGCAAGCAGTAGATGAGACAGAATTGCTGACTTGAGCTTAAGAGCCACGCAACTCTGCCAGCATATTCGCGCAAAAAAAAAAAAAAAACAATGTTATTTCCTTTCCAGGTTATTTTCTGAATCAAATTAATCAATGGCTCATTTTTAGGGAATTAATTGAATACATGTGTAGCCATCAATCAAATACATTTCAGTAACATTTCTGAGGCATCCGTACCTTTATTTATTTTATTTTTTTGCATGTTTCTGGCATATTTTAAATTATTGCAGCCCAAAATAAAACTAAATTTGATAAGGCTGAACTGCTTTGCCCATTATTGATTCTTGTCCTCAGGCTTAGCTTGTTTGCTGCGAAAACAGCCCACATGATGTAACATAATAGCAGGCCTGCAAGGCAGCGTAAGATAATGCTGTGTGTTCTGTGCTCTTTGATCCTGCAGCAATCATTCACACAGCAAAACTCCTCTGAAAGGGGAAGGCGTCTTGTCGCCATGGTGCCACAGCCCTCGCATCCTCATTTCTCGGCAACTGCATCTCGTGGCTAATTGTACAAGGTGGAATCACTCTAATTGTTAAGAGGCTCGACAGCACGTCATTAGTGCAAGCACCAGACACTTGTTTATCACAGTGAGACATATATATGATTGTCTTAATTAATGTTGATGCAGGAATGCAATTTTGCGGTGTGAAAAAGCTGATATCATCCATTGATGCAAAGCAACGAGGTCGCTAATGTCACAGATTTTCTTCCATTCGTTATACAAACTGAAGACGTGCTTAAATTAATCACCACGATTAGCAATGGATCTCATTCTTTATTTATTTTACGCCTGATCTTTCTCCAGAATTCTATGAACAATTTGAGGTTTAATAAACAATTAGACAAAATGGTGGCTGTCTATGGATGGAAGGAAATGAGTGAAAGGGGGAGTGGGGAATATAATCTTTAATAGGACACTTTTGTCTTGTATTTTGGAGTTTATGTTGTGTATAATAATATCTGAATTAAATTATGTAGCTGTTGGCAGGAGGCCGAGCCGTGGCGTAGGGTTGGGTTGCATCCCTTTCGTATTGTCGCAAACAGGAAGTGGTGGGCTAGCTTAATACAACCCGGCTGGTCCTAATCAGCCTCATTATAACTAAGGTTAAGTGGCTCAGCTGAGTTCTGCTTTTTCCGCTTTGGTAAGAATAGGTCAGCGGCACATGCGCCAGCTCACAGCGTTTTCATAGCGTGGTTTAAAGCTTTGGTTTGTTGGGTTTTTATATTTGTCCCAGAAACAATTCAAAGTGCAGACCCCATAATAATGAAATCACCTTATGATTCATGCTTAAATTTTCCCTTAAAATTGTCCTCTCGGGGTTTCTCATGTGTTTTTTTTTTTTTCTTACCATATTTAAGTGGCTTAAAAACTAAATTAACCGAAAGTCTTTATATAGAACTACAGGAGGAAAAGGAACTTTTCTCCAAATTTATCCCAGACTGAAAAGTTTACTTCTATACAATATAAATAAATGTTAAATTATATGCAGACATACCCAAGATTTGACATTTGCCCCACAGGAAATGTCTATTGCAGAAGTGTAGTAATGATATCCATGTAAATGAATCACCCATTTCCCTGTAATGCTTACAGAAATATTTCCGTCTTTCTTAGCTTGAAGGCTTGAGTAAGACTATTGATTTACATGCTGGCTGAGGTCTGCTTTACAAGGCAGCATGAAACCAAAAGCAATTAAAAGTATAATATAGATAAATCAACTTCCCCAGCGGGTTACTGCTGTGGTGCATTCTGGGTAAATATAGCTCACAGCTTTATGTATAGCTGCTTTACAGCCTTCTTCAAAACGCTTAGTTTGTGTTTATCGTCGTGAGATGTGAGATTCTTCATTTTTATCTTGGTTGTCTGTCATTCCACGATGAGGAGAGGCCGCGTTAGTACGGTTTCGGAACAGCATTTAAACCCCAAGGTGGGCTGGGTCCTTCTATTCTATTTTTATAGCGCCACCTTCTGGGAGCCCTGGGAACTCATGAGAGTACCCAGCTATGCTTGCTGGTTTTGGGCCCTAAAGCAGCAGCTGTCAAAAATTCCTTAGCAACCGTCTGTGCAATCAAGTGAAGTGTCAGGAACATTCAGATTCCAACAGTTTAGTTGAGAAGCATGACTTGGTGTGTGCTGCACTGTCAGCTAATGAATAATGAAATATTCAGACACTTTTTAAACCTGCCAATGAATGAGACGCTCTTGATAATCACTAATCTAACTTTGTAATTTAAATACTTGTCACTCCTTACTTGTCACTCAGTCTGTGGTTCAAATCTTCCTTTTTTTACCTGTTAATCAGCTTTAATTTTCTGGGAAAAAAGAAGAACCAGCAGCCTAGTGTGATCTATCTATCTATCTATCTATCTATTTTCGCTACTTCACTGGCATCAGTAATGATCATGTCCGGGTGGTTTTAAAGTGATTTTATTCTAACAAGCAGTATGAAGGCTCAGTGGTTTCCTCTCACACGCTGAAAAGAGGTGAACTGGTGTTTGATTAGTGTGTGATTATGTCTATGGATGTGCCTCATGATAGACTGGACTCCCTTCCAGGTGCCTGAGCTTCGTGGGGTCAACCTCTGGTTTACCATGACCCTGTTCTGCACAAGGGGTTATGGATGGATGGATGGATGGCTTTGCATTGCTTTGGTTAGATTTACAGAATGCTAAGAGGGTCAGAGTGGAACCTGTTATTGTCACATATTTAGAGAATCGGGTCCTTAAACAAATAGACAACCTATTTGTGTTTTTGCAGAAAAGCAAGTGATGTTAATTCATCAATAATTCATGGAATTAATATAATTAGCTAGAAGGTCAGTGATGATGAAGGGGCTCCACCATTATCTACTAAACATCATGAAGAATCCAGCTTTCATTTAGCTGCATCGTTTTCTGTTTGTGACGGTTCTCCCAGTGATGCAGTAGGTTTGCTACAACACGGCCAAAACTACAAAACGATGATTTTAAATTCATTCATTATAGCCTGTAAAGAGGAATGGGGAAATAAATAAACACAGATCTGCGTTTATGCTTGATCAACAGGTCCTTTCCTGATTTCTGGGCAGTCATCCAGTACCTTGGCTACGGAAACCAGCTCAAAGAGAAATGTCACTGAATCTGCATTGCGTGTGGCCTTTTCTGGGTTATGTCCTCTTAAAATCTGAAACCACGTCGCCAGCGAATCCCTCCTCACACTTGAATGCCATCTGGCCTTGTCACTCAAGAGATTAACTGTATTATTCCCGTACACTGGCTTTGTGCTTAACTGATTTTCCTGAACTTTCAGAAACATTGGTACAGCACTACTCAAAGATCCTGCTTTGTGACCTTGAAAGGCGACAGCAATCGTTTTATACTTCCAGACTCTAGAATGTCCACAAAAGTCTAACAGTTTACCAACGGTCATATAATCAAATTCATGACTGTTTGTTTATCTTAATGCAGCCCATTTCAACTCACTCTCCACTCGTCATTGCTGACAAAACAGGCCAGCGAGTGCACCCCCTATCAGAATGGTGCATCATGTGTTTCCATGGCATTATAGCTGAAAGAACAGAACAGTGAAATAAGATTCTAAAGAACACTGTGTGTCGCATGCCACAGGAATCCTAATGAATATGCATGTGCATGCAAATGAGCTTTGTGTGAATCAACATATGCAGAAGTTCCACCCGGAAACTCTGATCTGCTTTCACTCAGTAGGGTCTGTCAGATCGTATTTTCAAAGGGGGCTTTAGAATTTAAATCAAAATATATTTAAAATTCAAAAACAATTGCAATTAAAATAGACACTGAAGTACATATACCCTTTCAGTCTTTGTGATGATTGGTTGTAAAAGCCTCACATGGACAGAACCAGCTTAAAAACTTGGAGGTCAACCTTGACTGCCCCCTAGTGGTGTGACTCTATGAGGATAGCAGGGGAACTGCATAGGCTCACTCTTTCCTCAAGAAAAGGCTCAAGGAAGTTTTACTTACACAAAAATATTCTGAGGATAGAACAAAAATGATTGGTTCAGAGAGACAACCAATCAGATTGTAGAGGAGGTAGGTCCAAGCAACTAGAGGAGGCGGGACCAACCAATCAGATGTCTTGGTCCCGCCTCCTCTGGTTGCTTGGACCTACCTCCTCTACAATCCGATTGGTTGTCTCTCTGAACCAATCATTTTTTCGTTCTGCCTTCAGAACATTTTTATGCAAGTAAAACTCCCACAAGCCAAGAAAGGTTGCAAAGGTATCACTGCAGTCTCTCCCTGGTTTGTCTGTCTCTCTGTGGAAATGCTGTGTGCTCTGTCCCCTTGGTCCCCCACACCTGGCTGAGTATACTCTCCCCAGTCCTGTCTGACTCAACAGGGTCTCTGAGGGAGCTATGAGCTATTTTTTCCCCTTTATGTCTTTCTAATTTAAGCGGAAGGTGGACTGGTTACATTATGGCCAGCCTAAAGACTTCACTGAAGTACGTAGCTTGTACACGACACAATGCAATCATGCTGGGAAGATTGCAATTTAGGTCCTGACGCATGTCGTGGAATATTGAGAGGGGCTGAGGGCATAGCTCGGACTCCCAAAGATTTTGTGCTGTGATGTGTGCAAGGCTGAAACATTCCTGTGAAATAAAATCCGCCCAGCCGTCTTCTAATCACTTATCCTGATTAAGATCCTTAACACTGTAACACAAAATGCAACCTTAACTAACAACATAACTCGCCTGAAAGCGGTCTAAACAAAGTGCATTTACATTGGAAATAACTGGACCCATTAAAACTGATATTTAAACTGGAATCAAAAGAACACAGACACCTTCTCCGGAAATGGCTGAAAATGCATTTAAAGCTTTAAATGTCAAACTGAAACGAGAGAATGTTATTTAACATCATTAAACGCTGATATTGCAGTTATTATGTTAGGGCTCGAATCATTCTAGACATTTTTATGATTTTTATCTTCTTTTTTTCCCTTTAAAAATTACACTTGATGATAAGTGCCATGCTCTATCAAAGTTTCGCTGCTATTATCTACTGGGGGGAGGACGTCACCGCGGATAAATTCAAACGATCTAGTAAAATTGAGGTAAATAGCCAACATGATGGGCCCAAGGCTCCTTTAAAAGCTGGGAAAAAGATTTAAAAACTAGGCACTGTGCTCGTGTGGGGCCTTTCCGCAGACTGACCCCGAACATCCATAATTAGCTACAGCTAATTGCTGAGTGTAAAAGCTGAGTGTTATTAGGCGATTAATCTTTATCTTTTCATTAATCGATTAATCATTAATTAATAATAACAGATATTATATTTGTTCATTATTTTTACATGAGTAGTAACTAATTTACAAAGTTACTTGTGTCCCTTCAAGTAGTGTGTTTTCCGGAGATCCTATGGGAAAATGGCTGGTGATTAAATGCTATTGAATGATTAAGTCGTCATATAAGATGTTTCAGAACTAGCAGTCTTGGACAGCTCCCTCTGAGCAGATCGCTGTCACGCTCAAACTCGGCTGAATCAAAACACTGAGTGGTGGCTCTGCTAGAGGAAGCAGCTCGTATTTTCATATTCTCAGCCCGTAGATCTGGGGAGCGCCCAAGTTAGAGAGAATCCGAGGAACAAAGAGGAACGCTGGTTTCCTTTTGGATTTTGCCGTGATCCGTTAAGACCTTTGAAACAGTTCCCGGGATTCAGCGACAGGAAAATGAAGTTATCGCGAGGGACACCGTATTTCAATGTCACATTTGCATTTGCACTAGGTTTCTTTTTTATATAAGAAAATTCCAGTCCATGTCTTTGTGTGACTGCCACCTAAAAAAAAAACAATTTATACCTTTGCTTGTCACTGGGGCTGTACCCGCAAGGGTCTGCCAATTGTACCCTTAGCTGTAGATATTTGTACCTTTGATGATGCAGAAATGGATTATGAGCAACATTTTTGTATCATTGATGGTACATTAATGCTGTTTGTACCTTGGGGATGTTCCTCAGAGTCCTGTTCTGTACCTTAAATTAGACTAAAAAGGTACATTTAGCTACAGTTAAGGGTACAACTGGCAGATCCGTGAGGGTACAGCACCAGTGAGAAGCAAAGGTACAAATTGGTACCCTTTTTCTGACAGTGTACACAGAATATCCGAGGGTGTGAGTATGTATTTTCTATTACCCCCAGAACACATTTTCAGCTGGATTGAATTGTGAGAACTGCCAGGGCCAAGTTGTAAAAAGCTTTTCATCAGATTGATTTGTATCATCTTGTGAAGTGAAGCCCACAGTAACCTTTTATATCAAGCTGTGACTATCTATTATTTCATCTTTATCCTCTGCCCCGTCCACCCCCCCCCCCCCCAAAGCCCAAAGCCCAAAACCCTCAGGCCGCAGCACTGAAAGTCAAACTATTACCAACTGCGCATTTATAGGGAATAATTGTGCTTATGCATTGGAAGTTCTGTTCTCTATAAATACGCAGATGCATGTCACAGCCCCAGCTGCTTGGAAGCGCAGCGGGAGAACCGGCTATGGGGAGAGCATCTGTGCAGAGCTCCCAGAATGCCTTTCAGCAAGCTGCTCTAAGTGCCACGCGCTCCCCGTGGTCCCTGGTGACCCAGCGCCCCGGAGTGCCGGCGCGTCGCGCTGCCAGGGGGAGACAGAGCAGCGGCTGCTGGACTCCGATTCACGTTACCCTGGTACCAGCCTAAACTGCTGGGATTGAGTTAGATGCAGGTGGGGCCCCGTTGGATTCACAAATCAATAAGCGATTTGACAGCTTCCCTCGCCTCCCTTCCTTAATGAGCGTTACCACACTGACTGCAGCGGTTATTCCACAAATGAGAATTACTACCCACCATCTCCTTTTCAAAACTGTTACTTTGGAAGGCAGACAGAGAAAAACGTCACTTCACACAATCTGCTGAGCCGTTTATGATCCAGTGCAAAGATTATAGCTATTTCATTCTTTTACACCATTAATTCCATTTCATTTCTTTTCTATATCTCAGAAGAGGAAGCTCAGTTGGCGTCGGTTTCTTGGCTGTTTTCGAGTGATGTTATCAAGGATGAATGTCAGTTATCATTAAACACTTGCTGAGGGAAAAGTATTTCCCGGCTTTGACTTGTGTCTATTTGGCTGTTTGTGGCCTAAATTCATCAATTAATTGCAATGTGTGGTACTACTAATGATGAACGATATATAGAATATATGCTTTTTCATTAAGGTCTATATATGTGCATTCCGACCAATCAGATGGTGGTCACGTAACGGGCTTGGTTTGGTCACGCTTTCGATCCTCTTAGTAAGTAGGGCCACGTCAGTGTGGGTACGGCTCGGGTACGGCTCGGGTGCGGCTCGGGTACGGCTCGGGTGCGGCTCGGGTACGGCTCGGGTACGGCGCGGGTACGGCTCGGGTGCAGCTCGGGTGCGGCTCGGGTACGGCTTGGTTCTTGGTGCTTATTGCTAGTAGTAGAAGGCTGAGATACCACCTTGCCAGTCATGGCCAAACCCCACGCACAGCATTTTCCACTGGCAGTGTTGTAAATAGCATAATAATCCTCTCGAGGTCATAAGTAAGACGGATGTGTAAACCGGGATGTAACTTGCCCACAGGAAACATCACACGCTTTATATGTTCTCTTGAACAAAACGAGACGTCACCTGATTCCGATGTAACGATTTAGCCCTACAAATGCATTTAGGTCAGAAGATGCACGCAAAATGCCACAGGAGGACAAACTTCGCAAGCTTAAAAACCCATGCCATGTTAACACACATATATTTTATATATATATATATATATGTGATGACGTCTGAATAGGAGACGAAGACAGCATATGGTGGAACGAAAGCAGAGGAACCGTGATCTAGCCAAAGTCTTCTCGTCCTTGTCCATCTCCAACACAGAACACCAGTAAGCTGCCCTTGCTATCCCAGCAGAACCGCTTCTTTCACTGCCCTTATCTCTCAGTAGCACACAGACACGCACGACAGTGAAAAAGGGTCTGACGGAACCACTTGGAAGCTGGTTTATCCATTGGGAGGAGGGTGACCGTGCACTTCACGGTGTAGTGATCTCTGGCTCCAAGCCCCGGACTAATGTGCTAATTCTCTAGTTTTTTATTCCCAGCCAGAGTCAGTGCATCTATTTTCGCCTGTTTGTTTTTCTTTGTCTTTCCGATGCCATCGCCAGGCCTGCACCACATCCACTAATGCATTTCCGCAAAGCAAACAAACGTATCTGTGCCGGGCAGCCCGACGCAGCCGGCAAACTCCTCACTGCCGTTGTTGCGGACGTGGGATTATTTCCCACTTAATTCTACTTCTATTCCCCCCATTTATGAGGCAATTGGGGCCTTAATGGACTTTTATCTGAACTCGTTTCCAGCTCCGCAGTGATCTTGCAAATATGTAGTTTATGAAGTGTCACATCTTGCAGGACGAAAGACTGGAGGGCAGGCGTTTTGGGGCGAAACAAAAGGGGCTTTACTGGAACAAAACGAAACAAACAGGGGCTGTAAATAAACAAGACCAGGAGGGATCAAAACGAAAATGAAGGACACAGGCTTGCAGATGGAACGACATTAATGACAGGACTAGCAAGGATGACACAAACAGGTACTTTAATACATAAACTAACGTGGGGCAACAAGTGTCTGGTGTGGCCCATTGGGCCACATGAGGGAGGGGACAGGAGGGTCAGGCAGACGTGGGGGGCAGGATGTGACAATAATGTAAGTTATTTATATTGACTTATACTGACCTGGGGGTGAAAATGAAGCCCTTTCCAATAGTACTGTGCCCTCTAGGCTAGCATGCCACTCCTGCTAACGTCCTGTTTGACAACTGATAAGACAGACATGAAGATGCACTGTTTTGTTTTCAAAGCTCCATTCTCACAGGCATTTTCCCCCCTGAGGTAGACACGACCAATCAAAAGCAGCACATCACTGGCTCCCGCCAAAAGGCAGAGCTTGCAACCAAAAAAAAAACACACACACAAATGTCCCTTTAAATTCTTTGAGAAACTGCAAAACCCAATTTGTGATTCCTGACGGATACTGTGTGGTTCCACCAGGGCTGCTGTACCGTGAATAGAACTGTAAAGGATTCTTTAAAGGATTTTTTTTTCCATAAAAGATTTTCAAGCTGTAGCCAAGTCTCCTGAAAATGTTTCAGATGTGTCTGATAGCTGTAGTACTAATCCAGTTAAAAACCAAAACTAGTTCTATGTGGAGTTGCTGTGATATAAAACGAATATGTTTTTTTTTTTGTGAAATCAGGGCTAAATATTAATAATATACCACACAAATATCACGCATCTTTCATAAGTTCTTCTTCAGTGCAGGTTTGCTTATGGGAGTTTTACTTACACAAAACTGTTCTGAGAGAAGAATGAGAAACGACTGGTTCAGAGAGATAACCAATCAGATTGTAGAGGAGGTGGGTCCAACCAATCAAATGTATTGGTCCCACCTCCTCTAGTTGCTTGGACTCATCGCCTCTACAATCTGATTGGTTATCTCTCTGAACCAATCATTTTTCTTTCTGCCCTCAGCACATTTTTGTGTAAGTAAAACTCCCACAAGCTGCAGGCACCCTGTGCGCCAGTCTGAAGCCAATCCCAGGATGCACTGGGAATCACCCCCAGGAGGCCATGATAGTTAGTCGAAGCATTGTTTCCCCAAAAACATGTTTTTGTGGAAGACAACTCATGCAAATACATGTAGAACATGTAAACATCACCCCGGAGGTGTGCTGCTACAGCGCTAAGCATTGGGCCTCCATGTCACCAACTAATGGTGATGTTACAGCAGCTCCCAGAAGTCTGCATGCCGGAACAATCTGAGCGCGTTTAAAGCTTTGCCAGCCGTTCAGTGCCTTATTTAGACCAGGGAGCTCAACCCGAGTCGTACTGAGAGGCGACGTCGGCGGGATTTCCAGCTCTTAAACAGCTCTGGGACAACAACCGAGAACGCTCCAGTTGGCAGAAATATTCCTGGGTCACAAGCAGCCCGACTGCCCTACTCCAAACCTCAACGAGGAAGATAGATGTGCGACAACGCTCACACGTCCTACTTCACAAGATTTTGAGCGATAACCGTTTACGCCTATCTTCTGGAACTTTTTTCCCCCATAGTGCAGAGTTGCCAACTGTCACACATCTGGCGTGACACTCATGCTTTCAGACTCTCACATTCACACGAGAAAACTTCCGGCAAGTCTATATTATTCCATTGTAATCCTAAAATTATCTACATCAAAAATGTTGCATACATCATACATGTGCATGTGTGCACAGACTTGTCTAGAATTGAAAATCTCGCTCCAGCCAGCTGACCAAAGCTAGCGACTATGATTAAAACATACTTTTATCCGGGTTGGAGAACGACGTTATCTAATTAACCAAGGCCGCATTTGCTGCTAAATCGACGAGTTAAATCAACAACTAGGGCAGCGCTAGAAGATCCTCGCGGTGTGATATCGCAAACCGAGAACGACACTTCCAACGATACTTAAAAAAAAAAAACTTTTAAATCCGGTTCGCTGTCTGGCATTTACACGGAAGGCGATGAAAAATTAATGAACATGAATAATAATCCCCTCTTTGTTTCATTTAGAGACTTTTTATCCGCAATAGATTCCCAGCCGGTCATTAAAACACCGATAGGTGAGCAAGGCGGCAGCTTACAGACATTACGCTTTGATGGTGTCATTTGCTGCCCGATTTCCCCTCCTTTGCTTTTTAATGTACAGCTAAGCGGTAATTAAATGAAACTTAAAGGCAAAAAGAGGCGTTTATAGTCACCGGCTTCTGGAGCGTGTTCAGACTGGGGAGGGAGGGGGGAGCAGTACGGGATCGCAGGGAGGAAGAGGCAGCAGCTGCAGGATCCGGCAGCGAGACCAGACATTAGTCTCCCCCATCACGGTATGAGCACTGGGAGGGAATTAAATGTTGGAGTGAAGAGAGTGAGGCGATGACACAATGCAGGGGGGCATTATGCCTCCTAAATGACAGATCCCCGCTGCTGAGTGATACCCGGCCGTAATTCCACCTCCAGGTTTATGGGCATCATTATCCTGCTCCCTGCAATGCAAAATCGTTCTTGCTTCTCAGCGTATTTGTGCAAATGTAGTGTCTGTTACTTTCAGGTGAAGCCTGACAGCCTAAAGCAACAATGTAGTTTGCTCGTTAAATGTCCGCTTTTCAAAGAGCACAGTCTTATTATTCACTATAAATGCGCGCCAGTTAAGGGAGGCATGGAATGCCGTTTTGAATTACAGAAGGGTCATGTGACGCTAATCAATAAAAACACACACAAAGCCATGCCAAGCCCATCGGCCGGTTCATTAACACACAATGTGCCTGGTTGAGCGATGACGATAATTAACAGGCACAAACAATGTGGGTGTTAAGGTTCTGATTATTCTGACTCAGCTCAACTCGATACAAGAGACCAAAGGCACCTCACATGCCCACGTTACAGCATAAATAGCTTTTATTATTATGATTACTATCTGGAAAGATGCATTTGAGTTTCTGTTTAGTTTTGCCACCAAAACTAACATGTGCAGGCAAAGACATTCTGTAATCCTTTAATGAATCATTTGGACCAGATTGTGCTGAAGGCACTGAGCTTTAGACGCTGATTGACATGTTCTGCACAGCCAAAATACAGGTGTGGTCATTTTCATTGAACATGAAAAGATAGATAGATTGATCGATCAGTGGCGGAACAATTGTACACTGGGGCAAAAATGGACCACGCTCCCCCCCCTTCCAAATTTACATCTAGGACCTGCATGCCTAAGTCAGTTGCAGTAGTTGTAGATGATGAAGTTTAAGTAGCTCCCAAATGTCGTACCCATCATGCACTGCAGTAGCTAGCAAATTCTACAAATGTGCTTTTTTCATGAAATACACGCCTCGACAACAGAGTTTGACTGCAGAACATTACAAACTATTACACTTCAAAATTGTTTTAAGTATTGTACCCAATGTTTTTTTTTGTGTGTGTGTGTTATGACATAAAATGAGAGATATAACAGTAGAAAGTCAGAATACTACATGATGTGTTTGATTTTGTTTCTCATAGATGTTTTGCATATGGTCAGAATAGGGGCTCTCGGTGTCGTGAGGGGGGGGGCCTGGTTCTTGAGCCAGCTGCTCTGGCTGTCCCGCCTCCCAATCCAGATGGATTGATCATGTAGGCTCTGCATTGTGTTATATATTCTTCATCAAACACAAAGGTTAAAGCATGAAACAGGCCCCATTGTCCTTGTGGCGGAGCTGTATGTTTTCAGAAAGGGCTCATGGTTCATCACAAAGCTGTTTAGATGTGTTCACGACTTCACGGATGCTCCTGACTACATCCCAGATTTACTCTCTTAATATAGCATTCCCGGCGGACGGCAGAGGTGGGCGGTGGACGGCCATCACTCATCCCACGCCTGGCCACGTCCTCGCCGGAAAGATGTTCCGCCACAGGTTTAATTGGCGGTGAGGGATGTTTTCCACCTTGGGGCCTCTGGAAGACACGCGTCACGTGACCCGAGCACCTGTGTCCACATGAAATCCCCCTTGTGTCAAGTGGTCGCTGTCCCCGCACGTGGTTCTGGGGGGCCGGCCTTGTGACAGCGGTGTATATTTCAGGTGGTGCGTTTAGTCCGTCAGCTGTGACAGGAGTTTTGAGTTTTAATTATCAGGAACAGGGAAATTCAGAGAAATTATAAAGGAGAGTCACGAGTGAACATATTTCTGCAGAACAACCTTCAGCAGTATGAAACAAGAAATTCTTATACATAGATAATATAACATGACATATTTCTGTTAACCAGTTACCATGGGGGGCTTGGAACCGGTCCCAGTCCATCACATCACACTGGAGACACAAATTACCTAATTCTGCCTTAGGACTATGATAGGAAACTGCGGTACCCAAAGGAAACCTTGGGCTGAGATGTGGAGGTTAGTGTCCAGAAGGTTGCCGGTTCAAAACCGTTTGGTCGGCCAAGAGATATCACTGGTGGGCCCTTGAGCAAGGCCCTTAACCACAGCTGCTCCAGGAAGTGGCTGACTCTGTTTCTCAATTGCATGTTGCTTTGGCTAAAAGCATTTGCTAAATAAATAAATGTGAACTTGTGTGACAGGCTTAAAATTGGACTCAGCGAGGGGGGGGCGTGAGGCAAACACCTTTAGCCACCTTGATAGCCTAGTAAAAATACAATTCCTCCTAACTCAGTAATGTGGGCTGCTGAGATCTGGGAAAGGCAGGCCGTACCTCGAATGGGAGGCCAGTTTGTCACTGGGCACTCACACAGAAGTATACACAGTCAGACATTACGGGCAATTTAGAGCGATCCGCCGGGAACATACGTCTCTGCTGTGGGTGGAATGCTGAGCGCTGGCCTGGGTGCATGAAGAGTTGGGGCAAGCTGGACACAACAGCGCCGCCCACAGTACCCAATCATCACGGGCTTTACTGCTCCTTCGCCACAAAGGTCTCCTGATGTTGGTTTTATTAAATATATTTTAATAAGAATGAATACACAATTTTGCTCAGTCATAAGGAATCTAGTTTTCTAGACTGAGAATATAAAAAATTTATAGTAATGATCACTGGAAAAGTGGTTTCGGAACATGGATGGATGGGATAATCATGGCAATTATTAAAAGTTAATATTGTTTTATCGTTATATATCTACATAGGCTTTTTTTCAGATGGATTTTTTTTTATCATTCATGTGGCCCTTGAACAGTCTTTTTAAATAGTGTCCAATCAGCTTTTTTGGGGCAAAATGCAGTAATGAGTGAAAGTATCGCATTGTTGCAATTATCATGGGGGCGAACCCCTTTCTTCCCCACAGTGGTTGCAGTTCTGCACTGGTGCCTGGATTCAACACAGTCATCAAAGTCCAGCCCCGGTCATCTTCATGTTGCGTCTGGGTAGGAGCCCCCAGGACCTCCTAAACCAGTATCTCAGTGCAGCAGAGCCCGCGGTGGCCATCCTGATCTTTTGGCAGCTGTAACATTTGTCTTTGCACTCTAACTCAATCCACCAGTGCCATCTACATCAAAGGCCATTTACAGTTTATTTATTTAGTACAAGCTTTTATCCAAAGTGATGTACATTTATGTACATAAAGCAGGACCAGCCAGTCCCTGGAACGATTGGGGGTTAAGGGCCTCGCTCAAGGGCTCAGTAGTGAAATCACTCAGCTGACTGTGGGACTTGAACCAACAACCTTCTGATCACAGGTACAACATCCCAAGCTATTGTTTTACTTGCTGAAAATGGTTTTGCTGTGTCCTTTACTTCAGAACTGGTCAGAGATTATTATTATGGTGGCATGCTGTGCGTATTATAGCTTGGGAGCTGAAGCCGGTACAGATTTTGGTCTTCTGTTAAACACCATGCTCTGGTGTCTGATTACATCGCCGTCGATTTGACACACTTTGGGGTGAGGGTTGGCCATTAGCGGTATGGCGGACCAGGAGCATGACCACCTCAGCCAATCCGCAGCCAAGGATGGACATGGCATAAGCCACTGTCTATACTAGCAGCAGCTTCGGATTTGAATAATCCCGTTTTTCATCCCATTAGCAAAAGGGCATATATCTTTAATTCATTATTAGTACTTGAAGCATTTCGTTTGGTACTGATATTATATAAAGGTGTTTCAGACAATGAGAGCCTCACCTGCAGAACCGGCCTGTTGTTACATATATGCTGCATGATCCATCTTCCATGGCTGCTTATCCAACAGGGTCATGGTGAGCCTGGAAGTTCATCCCGGGAATAATAGTCAACAAGACAGGGGTCGCCCCGGATGGGATGGAAATGCGTCATAGTGCGCACGGTCACACACACATTACGGAGCGTTTAGGGACACCGGTTCACAGAAACGACTCTCTGGGAGGAAACCAGAGGGCCCAGCATAAGCAAACCCCAAACATGGCGAGCCAAGAAGATGATGTAAAGCCGCAAGATGATGATGTAAAGTCGCAAGATGATGATGTAAAGCCACAAGATGATGATGTAAAGCCACAAGATGATGATGTAAAGCCACAAGATGATGATGTAAAGCCACAAGATGATTATGTAAAGCCACAAGATGATGATGTAAAGCCGCAAGATGATGATGTAAAGCCACACGATGATGATGTAAAGCCACAAGATGATGATGTAAAGCCACAAGATGATGATGTAAAGCCACAAGATGATGATGTAAAGCCACAAGATGATGATGTAAAGCCGAAAGATGATGATATAAAGCCACAAGATGATGATGTAAAGCCACAAGATGATGATGTAAAGCCACAAGATGATTATGTAAAGCCACAAGATGATGATGTAAAGCCACAAGATGATGATGTAAAGCCGCAAGATGATGATGTAAAGCCACAAGATGATGATGTAAAGCCACAAGATGATGATGTAAAGCCGCAAGATGATGATGTAAAGCTGCACTCTGCCTATATAAGGCTATGCTATTAGCCACTACACCACCCTCTTACGTAATGGTGAGCCTACAGAATATGCGGAAAACTACTTTCTCAGGCTTTAAGAAACAATTACAAAAAACAATCACATTAATTACAATGTGCACTTTTCAACACACACGTGCGTATATTCCCAACCTCCCAAAACACTGAGTAAGAGGTTAATTACCTCTTAGTTCATTACTGTATACTGTACTGTATCTCTCAGTATACAAATGCGAATGTTTGAAGGCTCATCACCAAAGCAATATCAGGAACTTTTCTATCAATGAATTATGATTTTGTTGTATAATGTCTTAATCATGTTTAAATGAATAATGTCCCGAGTAATTATACTCCTAATGAATTTCATGCAGTTTGCTGCCCGCATTGATTCCACTAAATAGTGGAATCCATCTGTCTTCCTGGAAATGCCATTTGAATGACTAAAAGTGCAAGTCCAAGTAATGAACCAATTATCGCACATTTTTGCAAACTTGATGAGAATGGTTGACAGGAGGGGAAAAAAAGGTTCCCGGGGAAAACTTGAATGCAACTTATAAATCATCGGCGCCGAGAATGTTCAGCTCATATAATTATACAGCAACATTTTTAATAAAGCATCGGGCAGAAGCGGAGATGCCTGCGTGGAATTTTAAAATGGTTCAGCGCCATGTGGTATTCTGAAGCGCAATGTGATGTGCTCCCGCTACTGGTGGACTTGTGAACTTGCAGAAGGCCCAGAACCCTCGGGTAGCATCGTTAATGTTCTCTTAACAGGTATTTCTTCAGTGAAAAACAAAAATAAATTGATACGATCTGAAAGTTTAAGAGATCCGTCCATCTGTGAGGCCCGGTGCCCGATTCCAGACGGCCCTTGAGATTGGTCTATTAGGCCCAGGTGTTTGCAGTAATTAAATTAAGGTCTGGTCACAGGGGTGATTGTGCCATGACTCTGGGTCTTATGTATATAGCGAGGGTGGAAAATATGGCCAGTGCTTTAATTTATGACCATTCTGTTTTGCAGTAGTGATGTGTTCCTGTCCAGGGACAGGTATTGCACTGTGTGCATTCATTTATGTTTTATACATGTAGCTAATCTGCATGCTTGCCTATTCATGCACAAGGCTTAACGCCGCAGCTGATCTTATGTTAATGTATGAGCTTATATATCAACAAGCTTTACATTATCGTTTGGGATCGGCCCTGCTTCTGTGCATCGGATCTTCATTCCTGAGCTCGTGTTGAAAATTACTGATCAGGAAACAGTGTCTAAAAGATGCTTGCTATTCGGGGGGTGTAGCAGGCTTATTCCCTTCATCATTCATATCCCACCTCCATGCTCATTCCTAATAACCTCTTTCCCAGTTAGGCACTGGCCGAAGCAGAACCTCAGAGTCAAGCATGTGCTGTTCCACACACCAGCTTTTCTCAGGGTGTCTTACATTAAAGCATGTTTGGCCTCAACATCCCATCTTCATTCAATTAAAGGAAACATGGGGGGAGAGGTGTGCAGACTGCTTTCATGGTTTATGGGGTGGACCGAGACCCGCTGCCCTGCCGGTGCGAGGAGCCGCAGACTCCTTTCGTGGTTGGCGGGGTGGACCGCGACCTGCTGCCCTGCCGGTGGAGGAGCCGCAGACTCCTTTCGTGGGTTGGCGGGGTGGACCGAGACCCGCTGCCCTGCCGGTGCGAGGAGCCACAGACTCCTTTCGTGGTTGGCGGGGTGGACCGCGACCCGCTGCCCTGCCGGTGGAGGAGCCGCAGACTCCTTTCGTGGTTGGCGGGGTGGACCGAGACCCACTGCCCTGCTGGTGCAAGGAGCTGCAGACTCCTTTCGTGATTGGCGTGGTGGACCGTGACCCACTGCCCTGCTGGTGAAGGAGCCGGTCTGCCTGCCTCTCCACCTTGTGCACTCCGTATTAAACCAGCTAGCTAGCTTAAAAATACTGTGTTAACCCTTGAAAACCTCATCTGCTTCCTCCAAAGGATTGCACATCCAGTTAGATCGCCTTGATCGATATCCATCCAGTCCCTTATGGACTTCACCCACTTACCTGACTGGTTCCCATTACTCTTTGCCCTGAACCACTGGCCGCGTCCCTTGGCAATAAGCTCTCCCTCTCCCATCTAGTCTGCCTCTCCGCTTCCTATCTCCTTGTAGGCTTCAGTTTTCTCTGCATATCAATTGGCTGCAATCACTAAGTTGTCCTTAATAAACATCACTTATAGAAACGCATGTATTCTGCATTATTGGTATCCATGGAATCACAAACCATGCTGTCTTCAGTTATATGATTGTTTTCCTGTATCTTTGTAACCACTGATGTCTATATTTAGTCTTGTTTCGTAGAGCTGTGTTTGTGTGGTTCGGTAAGGACTGGCGGACCTCGTTCCTCATTACTGCAGTTTCCTGTGAATGTCTAGTGCCTCTCTAAAGAGTTCCTCTGAGTGATGTGGCCCCTGTCATCTCCACAGTGTGTAATGAGTTACTAGAGGGCAGGGATGTCACAGGACAACAAAAAGGACCACATCCCAGGCTCGGAAGTAAACATACCGGTGCAGCTAATTCCTAGAGGGCTGCCATTATTGAGGCCCAACAGATGCCTTCCGAAGAAATGGATGCCGTATTTCCCATAAGACTTAGCGGTGGCAGCGTGCTGTGGATCTGCCCCGGCTGAGAAACGACCTCATAATTCGGCATAAAACACACGGAACATGGGCTGTCCTGTGAGGGCCGCCCGCAGCCCTCTATCTGCGTGTCGGAGGAGAACGTGGAGGTTCTGCTGTGGGTCCCTGAGACTCATCCATCTTCAGCCTGGAGGACGGCCAGTGCATCGGAGTCCGGCAGTACTTACCCGCTGCTCACTCGGGGCGGCTGGGAATAGCTGAGAGCACAGTAGTTAAGGACTCGTAACCTCAAAGTTGCTGCTTCAGGTCCCAAAGCGGCCCGACTACAGCATCTTTAACCCGACCAAAGTAATTACCCTATTCTGCTCCAGTGTATGACCCAGCTGATTCAGTGGGCATGAATGGTTTTGGGCGTCTATCAATCGTCCCTTAGTGTGTGATTGTGTGTGTGAGCCAATGCAGGTATCTTCTCCGTAACGGGCTGGTATTCCATCCCAGCTGTGTCCCACCTTGTACCCTGTGCTACCAGACTTAAAGGCCATGGGATGATGGATACGTCAGTCACCCGGGTGGGATGGGAGAGTTACTGGGGACCAGTCAGGTAATGGGGTGAAGCTCAGATGGGGACTAGATGGGTGTGCTCTATTGATCAGGCAATTCTAATTACACATGCAAACCTCTGGAGGGAACAGGTGAGGTTCTAAGAGGTTATCGCTGTATGGCTGCTAGCTAGCAGATGTAATTCAAAATGCATGAGGTGAAGAGGCAGAACCAGCATGTATCTATGTATAAATATACAGTTATAGAAATGAAATAATGCTGTATTTTTCATTTGCACACATTCGAGTTCAGGTAGAATGCAAATCTTGAGTTCTCGCATGTCCCGTCGTCTCAGACGTATGCAGTGGAGCGAGAAGCTTGGGGTTTGAGTGCAGGGTCAGACATTTCTGCGGTGTTCCTGGAGCATTTCAGGGGGGGGGGGGGTGACAGGCCTAACAGACATGTGGCTATTCCGCAGAAGATGGCATTCGAACCGGCAACCTTCTGGTCATAGGCACACATGCTTGGATGGATGCATGCAAAGGTAAAACTGCTGTTTTCAATGAAGCAGTGAGGTAGATGAATAAGCGTTATGTGAATATATGTGATGCACTTACTGCCATTTAGCACGGCGGTCGCTCCAGCCTTTCTGTACCCTCTCGCTAGGCAGCAATGTGCAGCGCACGCCGGCTCTGACCTTTGCAGCATCTTTAATCAGTCCTTTAATATTTGTAACTCGCTCTGATTTACGCCTTACCTTAAAGGCATGCGGTGGGAGAGCCATGGAACCCTGGAGAATTTTTAGTTAGCTGTACTAATCTTCCGAGATGCGTCTACCTGATGCATGTGCCGAAGAACTTCTCTAGCATTAAATAGGCCTGTTTCTTAATTTTTCTTTGTCCTTCAAGCCAGAGAATAATTAAAATTAATAGATTAAACCACATTATATGCCTTACAATGAATCTTTTGAAAGAAGTGGGAGCATTTTATTACTGAATGAATGTGCTTATATATCATTTACACTATACTCTAGTGTAAACAGCATGAAATCTGGTCCTGGTGAAGTCCAAGGTTTCTGCTTTTGTTTTTTGGGATTTCATAACAGAAAAAAATGAGCTATTTATATTCTATGCTTACCCTCCAAAACTCCTTTGCCTTTCAAAAAACAAATGTCGTCTGCTTGCCTTGTGGAAAGTGCTACTTGCTAACCGCTAACCTTTGCAAAGGCCAGCCGCACTTCCGGATGTTTTGAGTTCCTCTCTTTTTTTAATGATGCCTGCTGTAGCTGTTGGACCAAAAGGCCGGAGGAAACAAACATCACTGGGTCGCCCCGAATAGATACGACCCCCCCCCTCGGGCATGATAGAGAGCCGCGAGCCAGGTAGCATTAGCCTTCAGATGCTCAGCCGATGCTTTTGAAAACAAAAACAGTTCTTGCCTGGGCTGCCTCATCTTTCGAGGGCCGTTCGTCTTTCCGGTACTTCGGCGACGGCTGCTTATGTCAGCTGGTTCTCTATATAATGGACCCAACGCCTAGTGTGGGTTTGACTCAGCATCTGTGAACAAATGTACCCTAACCCTTTGAAGGATTCATTAAAGGTATTAAAAAAAAAAAGACTTGTGTGGCAATTTCTTCTAGTTGGTTTGGCACAATAGGCAGCATTAGGCCTGGAAAGCGGACGACAGTTTATTTGGGGACAAGGTTACTGTCTGGAGACTTGCTGCGCAGTTGGAACAGACCCCGGAAATAATAATAATAATACATTTTATTTATAGAGAGCTTTTCTGGGTACTCAAAGACGCTTTACATAGAGATTGGAGATACAATAAAGTTAAAATATGCATTAAAAACACTTGTATAAAATCAAAAGTTTAAAACAAAACGTATTGAAAACGTACATAGGAAGACGGCACAAATAAGAACAAATGAATGAACCAGTTGAACACATGCATGTGGGTCAGAGAGCAGTGGTTAGAGGCTATAAGCAGATTTGAAGAGATGGGTTTTGAGAAGAGACTTGAAAGTTGCCAGGTCTGTACATTGTCTGATGGGTTGTGGCAGAGAGTTCCAGAGGGAAGGGGCGGCTCGGTCACCCCTGGTTCGGTGCTTTGTCCTGAAAGGCGGATGTACTGTAGAAGGTTGGCATCAGCAGAGTGAAGGTTACGAGAAGGAATGTGGTGTTGGAGTAGTTCTGAAAGGTAGGAGGGGGCCTGGTTATAGAGAAGAATTTTGAACCGTATGCGATGGGTAATAGGAGGACAGGAGTGATATGATCTCGTAATCAGGAGTGTGTGAGAAGCCGTGCTGCAGAATTTTGAATATATTGTAATTTATTAAGCAGTTTGGAGGGTAAGCCGTAAAGGATGCTGTTGCAGTAGTCGAGGCGGGATGTGATGAAGGCATGGATTAAGGTTTCAGCAGCAGAGAGGGAAAGTGATGGGCGGAGACGGGCTATGTTTTTTAAATGGAAAAAAGCAGATTTGGAGATGTTGTTAATGTGGGTTATGAAGGACAAGTTGCTGTCAAAAGTGACTCCAAGGTTCTTGACGTGAGGGGATGGGGTCAGGTTGGAGTGATCAAGAGAGAGGTGGAATTAGTTTTGTGTGAGCTCAGTGAGGGATTTGGGTCCAATGATTATTATGTCATACTTGTTATAGTTTAGTTGAAGAAAGTTGACTTGCATCCAGGCTTTTATCTCTGTAAGGCAGTTGGTGAGAGTAGAGTGGATTTGGGGGGTAACGGATTTTGTGGTGATGTAAATCTGAACATCGTCTGCATGACAGTGGAAGCGGAGGTTGTGGCGACGAATGATGTTTCCTAGAGGAAGGATGTAAATGATAAAAAGAAGAGGCCCCAGCACAGAGCCTTGGGGAACGCCCTGGGACAAGGCAGCAGAAGGGGAGGAGCAGTTGTTGGAATGGATGAAATGTCTGTTGAGAAGGTAAGATTTTAGCCAGGAGAGAGCAGGGCCAGTGATATTGAGAGACGATTCTAGGCGGGAGAGGAGCATGTTGTGGTTAACAGTGTCGAAGGCTGCAGTGAGGTCAAGAAGAATGAGAATGCTGAGATGTCCGGTGTCAGAAGAGAGGAGAATGTCGTTGGTGACTTTGAGAAGGGCCGTTTCTGTGCTGTGATGAGAGCGAAATCCTGACTGAAATGTTTCAAACAGGTTGTTGGAGTTTAGGTGGGTTTTTATTTGGGCTGCGACAGCGCGCTCCAGGATTTTAGACAAAAATGGGAGATTGGAAATGGGCCGGAAGTTTGCCATGATGTCGGGATTGAGACCAGGTTTTTTGAGGATTAGTGTGACAGCGGCAAGTTTAAGTGAACAGGGTACAGATGTGGACCTGAGGGAGGAGTTAGTGATAGATAAAATGAGTGGACCAATAGCTGGAAGGCAGTCTTCAATAAGGTTGGACGGGACGGGGTCAAGGATACAAGTAGTGGTTCTGGCGCTGGAGATGGTTTCAGTGAGTTCTGTGAGGGAGACAGGTGAGAACTGGGACACCAACTGGGAAATGAAAGGAGGTAGGGAAAGAGGGGAAGAGGAGGTGTGGGGCGCTACCAGTGAGGCCAGGCTGACATAGATGGTTTCTATTTTTTGTTGGAAAAATGTCAAAAAGTCTGAGCATTTGTCAGTGGAGAATAAGTTGGACGGTGCCAGTATTTGGTTTGAATAGTTTGTTTATGGTGGAAAAAAGCGCCTTGGGGTTGTTGGATCCAGAATGTATAAGTTGTGAGTAGTAATTAGATCGTGCAGCAGTGAGGGCTTCCTTATACTGTTGGAGATAGTCCTTGTATGTCTGGAGATGAACTGTTAATCCACTTTTTTTGAATAGTCTTTCAAGTCGGCATTTATGGGATTTCATTTTGTGTAATTCAGGAGTATACCAGGGAGCTGAATGGGTGAAACTGACATTTTTTGTTCTGGCGGGTGCAAGTTGATCAAGGCAGGAGGAAAGTGTGTCGTTGTAGTATTTAACCACATTATGTGGACTGTCAAACAGAGGGGGAGAGAGCATTGCAGAGTGCTCTCTCAATAGCAGAAGTGTCATTCTAAATGAATTCATCGCTGAATTCATCAGTGACAAATGGACATGAAACACCGAGATGCCATTTTGGACGGTGCTAAGACAAAAAGGACAGACACTGATATGGGAACGGAAACATCAACTAAAAAGTCTGGTGCTGCGCATTAGCAGCCATTGGTTGAGCTTATTTGATCCACCCCCACCAGCCACAGCCAGCTCTGGTATCTCTGCCATTCCTGTGTGTTTCAGGTTTTACCTACACATCTGTGAGATATTTAACAGGACATCAATCTCCACTTCCCTTTTTCCCCGTACACTTGATCGATGAACTGAGCAGCTCTGCAGTCATGGCTGCTGGGTGAGTCTCGTTGTCAAAAAGAAGTGTAATTAGCTATTAACCTTTAACGTTAATATCGACGGTTGCCTAATTGCTCTGGCTGCTACAGTGTGTGATCGTCAGTGCTGCGAAACGCCGGCATATGGGAGCTCAGGTTCCTAATTGTTTTTTGTGTTTCCCCAGACGTGCGCCGTGGTCCGACATCGATTTCGTGAGTCCATTTCTCTACATCGCAGCCGACCTTATCCCTCTTTTTAGCGCTCCTCACCAATTAGCATTCCCCACGTTGCATGCTTGTTTATTTATCTTTTCTTAAGCGTCGCTTCGTTACCAGCGTCTTTACGTACAGGTCAGCTGTTCAGTCTTTTCATGAGATTCTCAGACTATGCTGGATATACCGAATGCATCACTGAATGTGTCCCATCTATAAGTTAGGTACATTTATGATAAAATAACATTATGTTCTATCTGTAAATTCAGAACAAGTACTACTAAGAATTTTATCCCGCTAATCTTTCCATTATTGTCTATCTATATAGCATAACTGGAGTAGATTACCTTACTCAAAGGTACAACAGCAAGTTCCCTGCATATCTCATTTCAACAAGGAACATTAATGCATCAAGTCCTTATCGAATATGCCACCTTCTACCATAAAAAGCAAAGTAACAGTCGTCTAAACAGACAGTATTACAGATGATCCACACCAATCTTACTGTCACGTGGCTAAAATCCAACACGATATGCAATAGGAATATATGACGTTAATAGTTATGAATTTCTTGATTTTATACTAACCTTGTTTTTGTGGGGAAGTAAGATGTTCTGCGATGTAATTGACACGGGCAGTTTGACCAGTTTCAGGATCGAGGGTTTAGATGTAACCCTGGACCAGATCTCTTCTCCAAGCATGAACATGGGCTTCCTCCAGGTGACCTAGTTCCTGCCTACAACCCAAAAGTGTGAGACTGGTCACTCCAATTTCCCCTTATGTCTGTGTGTATTCATGTGCAGCTTCCTGCTAAAACCTGGGATCCCATTCTGGAGAATAATCCAATTTGCATCTCCTGATTCATAGGTTAGACCCACACAGCTTCCATGAATAATATTTATTTAAAGAAAAACAGCGCAAATATCATTATTCATGTTTTCCCTCTTTTTCCTGGAAGCCAAAGCAAAAAGAAGAATAATTAATTAAAAGACAAAGTTAATTTCTGGAAATGTTCAGTGCTCAGGTGCAGAAACGGTACAGTGAAGTACCCTGGCAAGCATCTGACAATTAAGGGTTTAATGTCGTTAATCCACATGAAACACGTAACTGACGGTTTATCGAGACAGTATTCCTTTTTGATTTTTTACGCTCTACTCATTTAAACAGCAGGATATTTGGCAGAGGCTGAGCCACTTCGGTCGACATCAGACACCCGTTCCAGGAGGCAGACTTATTTAAATGTTTAAACCAGTATGACCCGCGAGCCCATTTTGAATGCAAGTACACTCCCTGAACATTTTGTCTTCGCCAACACACAATCAAGAGGAAACCCGACAATTTCCTACCGTGAGAATGGAACTCAGTTTGACATGGACCGATTGCACTCGAGCTATAATATAGCTGTAATATTTTTTCACACATAGGGACACATGGTTCCATCGATGGTCATTCGCGTTCTTCTCCTCCGTGAGTGGCTGGCCTGCTGCAGTTTTGCTGAGCCCTGATTGGCCGGCCCCTGCTGCCAGCCGGCTCCTGTGGGTGCAGGTGCGCCGAGAGTCATTAGCGGCCTCGTTCAGCGGCCATTCAAAGAAACATAATGGAACCCTTCATAAACGACACAAACAGCCCCCCACCAGCTGAACAAGCACCACTCTTCACGTAAGAACAAACGTTCATCACTGGCAGCTCAGCCGTCGGGCGTTAAGGGTCATCGTGCTGCTAGAGTAATTGTCATGAGGATTAAGGGGGGCAAAAATCTGTTCTGAAAGGCAACGATGTTTTTTCTCATCTCTGTGGGTTCCTCTCATTAAATTCCACAGGGAACTTCTAAGGATCACAGCCTGTGAGTGTTTTGCAGAAAACAGGAGCCACCAGAAGGAGTCAGGTGTGCCAATTCTGAGCCGGGCCGTTCGGAACAGCCATGTTGTCTCGGGTCGGCGTTGGACGAAAGACCCTGTCGTTAAAAATGAAGGAACATCGCAGTACGCTCTCGTCCACTGGTCGGTTTGTGGGTAAACGTCACTTGAATTTTCCACAGCCACAACGATCGAGGCCCATCCCACTAACTCCACACTTGACAGGCTATTTTTAGAACTACCTGCTCACGTCTCCCATCAGCCAGAAATGCGGCCATTGTAGCCGACTTTACCAGGGTCGAACATTTCGTGGGAATTCTCCACCCGCGGCTCTCGTTTCTGCGGTCGCCCGCGACCAGAAAGCTCCAGGTAACTGGAGGACACATTCTCAAACCTGAAAAGGTCACAGTTCGGAAGACGGAAGTGTCTCGGGGCAATGAATCACTGCCGTGACCTGGCATTACCGTTCTTTTGCCAAGAGCTTGAGTGCTTAGTGTGGATTCCAGGTGACGGCTAACAGAATTAACAGCCTGTGGTCTTCACGGGACCGGGGATGGGACAGAAAGTTCGGGGCGGGGTAGTGACAGATAACATCCTCGCTGAGGCAGGGCTGCTGGTTTCCACAGGGAAATGCAGCTGAGTTTAATCCATCAAGTCAGGCTGACACTCTTCAGTCTTGACGGATCCATCTGCTCAGGCTTCATATAGAAGGTGCTGGTTGTTTCTGCTGCTCCAATTCCATGCCCATCCTCCAACTCATTCAAATAATTAAACAGTCACTCAGAGAGAAAGATACTCCCCCAACACACATTTACTACCAATAACAGATCTCAGTCTATGGACTGCCTGATGAAATTCCTCAATAAACTGACTGGCAAGCCTGCACGATGCCTGCCTCCCATAATGCATTGCGGCCTCTTGGAGTGGCTACTTGCAGCTCAAATACCATTTTTTTTTTACGTGGATCATTTTAAGATGATGAAAATTGCTTAGTATTCTGCATTACCTGTGCTTTAATAACAGCTCATCAGCAATTCCGAGCCGCGCTGTGTGGATCTACTCATCTCACCCTGCCAAAGCTCCGTTAAAATGACTTATCAGTCTCTGGAACATTTATACGGCTCTCATTCAGACATTGGGATCTCGCCTCTCGTGTCTCTGCATCCCGTTCCGGCCCCGGATCAGGGAACGGCATTTCCTTTCTTTGTTTTGCTTTTTTCTGCTGCACCCTCATTTATTCACAGTGGTGTATAACTGGAGGTCCAGGGTTGTTGCTGCGAATCTCAAATGCCTGAGCAGTCCCATGGGATACACTTCCATCCAGATGCACCTTCCTGGCTGAACAAGCACTACAGCCCAGTGTCAGCTCCTGAAGGGGGATAGGTGTGGACGCAGTGGTTTGCACTGTAATTGTGCTACCAGTGGACACGTCTGGAGGCTCAGGATAGACTCGTTCCATTCATTATGAAGTAATTGACAGTGTAAGGCTCAGGAAGTGAGCCAGCGAACCAGAAACGTGAAACTTACCTAATTAATGTTGGGGGAGAAATTGGGTCCATTTCTGAGCCAAATCTTCAGCTGTTTGTCCAGATAATTAGGCCTGAAAGACTCCATGGTCTACCCAGGGTGTCCCACTTGCACAAGGACAGAGGTAAAATGCTAGCGGTTCTAAGTGTAGGCATCAGAGAAGCTTCATGTGGAACTTGGGCAATCGTTCAGAAGATGGTTCTGCGTGACCATTGGTTATTATCATTATTATTATTATTATTATTATTATTATTAATACATAGTCATATGGCCTAGGACCAGAAATGGTCTTTTTGGTAGTTTTTGTTTATTGCAGCAAATTGATGTGAGATGATGTGTGCCCCTACAGCAGGGGGGGGGGGGAGCAGCAATCTTAGGATTAGGATATTATATTAGGATACCCCTAAAACCTGCGTACACACCGGCCCTTTGCGGGTGGGACTGGCTGCCCCTGCTCTACAGGTTAGTGCTGATGATCAGAATGTTGATGGTTGAAGTCCCATAGATGATAAAGTTATTTCACCAGAGGACCCGTAAGGAAGGCGCCTATCCCCCTAGTGCGCCAAAGACCGCGTGAACATGCTTTCTCAGTTGTATATCACTTTGGACAAAAGAGTGCTAAGTAAATCATTCTTATCAGATGTGATTATGGTCATTTTTGTACTAATAGATGGAATATGCCAATTATGCTTTCTCTTCTGATAACATTTGACATCTAACTGACCAAAGAAAGGGTGTTTTATGAAGTCATCTATTTAACTAATATTTTTGTTTATACTAGTTAACATTTGCATTATTGTTGTCCATTTGCATGGATTACTTTTATAACGCTAATTTTAACAACATTGATAGCTAGCTAGCTACCTGACATCATTGTTAATTGTGAATCTAAAGTGAGGTTACTTTGTATCTTGTTGATACTGACATATTTGCCTTGCTGACAGCAATCCATTAAGTCCATTTAAAACATTAAGCCGTTCACTGACGGCCGTGTAAAGATAGGTTTCTATTTGTGGTGCTAAGCGTGTCTCATTACATTGTTTTAGGTCTATTTTGCAAAGCAGTTTCTGAGAAAATGTGTCTTTTCACACTTGATTTTGGGAGATATGTGTTTTTCATTGGACAGTGACAAAATGTAATATAACGAGATGGAGCCAAAAATAGGCCCATTTTCTTATGATATATTTCACAGAAATAAGTCAGCCTGTTGGAGATCACACCTTCGCCTGTGCGAGCAGGCTGCTCACGCTGTGATAAAATGCACGGGGTTTATGAGACAGGGAGCCCCGTAGATGACCATCCGTCCATTTCCAATAACTGCTTAGCTAATTAGGGTCACGGTTATATGGAAGCAAGCTCAGTGCATAATGAAGAGCACTTGTAGGGCGGGACGCCAGCCCCGTTACCAGGGTCCTCGCTGAAAAACTCTAATGGAGACAAATGTCGAAGTCGTGCAGAATGCCCGGGAAGAGGGGACTCACAGAAGCACGTGGAGAACATGCAGACTGCACGTGGAGAACATGCAGACTGCACGTGGAGAGTGGGGACAGGAAGCATCTTCCAATTAGAGCACCCACCCAACTGGCAGTTTCCAGGAGGCCACGGCCATTCGAGAAGGTTTGTGCACTTCATATGGTCCAGTATCTGAGTACTTTATAGTAATAGTATTGTGGCCCTGAAGTCATCATCCAATACGTGTTGAGGCAAAATCTGAATTTTTCTCCTGTAGCTCAACAAGTAGAGCGCTGTGCTAACAATGCAAAGGTCATGACTTGAAATTCCAGGAAGCGCAGGTACTATAAATCACATTAATTAAAAGTGTCTGATAAATGAGTAAATGTACATTTTGGATAAACTATCCACTAACAATTACATTTTGAGAAATATCTTTTCATATTGCTCTGTTTTTCTTATACTGCAAAATAAAAGGTATTTGCCACAAAATCTGCAGCAATATAAGCACTTCAAATGTCACTGCTTTACACTGGAGCCCCAAACAAGTCTCCAAAGTCTAGTCTTACATTAAGAATCAGCTCATTATATTCAAATAAACTCTCAAGCCCCAAGAAAATAATCTTAATTCAAGGCCAAGCCATTATATCTGTGAGCTTGACTTACTGTGTGTACCACAAGGTTAAACAGAATGACCTTAGTTCAAAATTAATTTTTAGCATAACATCCCTTAAACAATGCCTGCCTAATAATATTTCATGGTAATTTTTTTGGATAAACCATTCTGCACTAAGCTATAATCCATGAAATCACATATTTTAATAACCACGAAAGAAAATGTTATTAAAAACATCTTTTTGGGGATCGGTTTGTAGATGAATGAGTTAATTGTAGACTGATCCCACAGTGAGACAGATTTCTGCCATTTTTTCCTCAGGTGAAGTATCCTGTTATCTGACCTCACTAATGATTCTTCATAATGTGCTGGCAAGGCGGTAACTCAGAGACGGAAGGTGTTTTTCAGTTACAAGCATCCACCTTCTGTCACAACAGAGCACTTGCACATTTCACATACACAAGCAATTATAGGAACTACGGGTTTATGGGAACAATTTCTGTCTTGTTTACTTAGATATTTGAAATTTGAGTAGGTGTTTATTTACTGGAACTTGTGAATAGTGATAGACTCTCTCTCTTAAGAGTGTGGAATCGTGCTTTTAATGGGACCTGATGTATTGCAAAACAGTGATTTTTGTCCATTCTGAGCGAACGAAATTATGAATGTCCAGTTTCAATTATCCCAGCATCCTCGTTTGATCATTGAACTTGATCGTTAGAACAGTTTCCAGAAAGGTCAAATGAATGCTTCATACTCGTGGGTGAAAGGCAGAATATCAATAAACCGTGGTCCGTCTTGAGGAGCTGTGGGAAAAGACTAAAGTCTTTGCAGCAATGCGATGTGTGGTTTAAAGAAACAGAGTATAAACTAGTACAAAGATACTGTGATGATCTGATAGATGGGATTTCAGATACACTGATTAATTCCTTTGGACCCTTAATATCAAGCGCTACCGCTGACTGGAAAATCCATCCCCAATTCTCTCTCTTCAGTACGTAATCTACGTTTATTATTAATTACCAATTGCATATTATTAGGCCTAATTACTAATTATTACGTCACCAGATCCGCGACCAAAAATTATACTTCATATAATATGATCTCACATGCCGTGACAAAATCAAAAATCTTTAAAGAAATGTTTCTGAGCCACGGGAAGCGTCCTGCTTATCAGGAAAGAAAGTCTGCATATTGCAATTATAACAATGATGATGGTAACTAATAAAGTCACTCCGCGGTGGAAACCTTTGACAGAGATAAACGTTTCAGCGCTCATGGATGAGCTGAGAGCTCCTTCAAAACCGGCGACTTAATTACCGCAAACATTTCTGATGAAAAGATTGTATCTCGAAGCTTGATATTTTCAGACAAGCGTGATTTTTTCCCCCCACTGTTGTGTAGTAAATACTAAGCAATTTCATTTTCTCTCGGCGACCTTGCATGCAAGGCGGCGCACGTGCATTTTAATGCAGGAAATGGTTTCCCATTAAGTATTGGCTTGAAGATTTCTACACTCTGTGAACTTGTTGGAACAATGAGCCTTCCTATCAGTTATGTGTAGGCTACACAAAGTCATTACCCCCTACGGTTGCAGTGTACCTGAAGAGCTGTCGTGTTACTTGTTAATGATGTGTACCCAGAAACCGCAGAAGATACTAAGGAGAAGTAATGTACAGCATGTACTAAAAGGGTTAATCTCTGGACTGACTAAAGTCAGAAGAGTCCCATGGCTGTTTCTCGGCCTTTAAAGTCTAACAAGCAAATTGGTAATAGCATAAATAATTCCAGGCTTCCAGAAGAGCCGTGATTTCTGTTTCAACAAGCCATAATTAGATTGAAAAGGTTTGTTTTCAGCTATGTCAAGCTGTCCAAACAAGCATTTTACTTTTATATTTTGTGGGTTGAAGAACTATAAAGTGCACTGAAGATTATTTGCTTTTTTATTGTTATACTTAAAGCCTTGTCATTAAAAAAGAAAACATAGAAAGTGTGCGTGAGGTTTATCCATTATTAGCTAAATACTGCCATCTGTTGGCGAATAAACGACCTTGCTTTCTAGTCAATTATCCTGTTAACGGTTACGGTGCTGATTATTCCCTTAAATTTGATACTAATACATTTTAATATCACTTTTTCCAGATTAGGTTACAGAAATCGAGAAGGGAGCATAGGAAATGCTGTTAAGCAATACCCATCTGAGAATGGGTGCAGGTCAATCCAAATCAGGGTAACACTTCGGTTCTATCCCCATACATCTGAAATATCTACCTGAATAGCATGTCTTCAAAATAGAAAAGGACAAGGGATACTATGCAAACTGCATAGAAAATAGAGCTGGGAGGGTACAACACCACCGACTGAGAAACTGTAAGAGCCGTTCCTAGCACTGGAAAGACAACTCAGGAGCAGTTTTTAATGTTGGATCTAGGAAGGTGTTGATCTCAAATTCCATAACATACTGTTGGGCTTCTTTTAATCAACATCACTAGTTTTTTTTTTTTTTAATTTGTGGTGTTACTTTGGAACCTCGACCTTTCAAATATTTCTTTTTCCAAATCATTATTTTAAGGTAGGCTACTTAAATTGTTTAACTGGGCTTGAAGCTTTTCTCAAGAGGCTAATTATTTTCTGTTTACTACCAAAATGAAAGCCTTGTTCTTTAAAATTTACTGCTGTCAAGATCTCCATTTTTGTGCAGTTTAAATGCATGTTTCATCCAGGGCTTAGTTCTGATCTGACAAAATCAATAAAAATATAATAATGTTACACCTTCAGTTTAAACAGGTTCTAAAAATTGTTGGAAATCTTACAGTTGACATATTTGTTTGATTGTTTATGTAGGTGCCTTAGCAGCAAAGCCATTTTACACATTAGATATGAAGAGGAAATGCAATTCCTTACTGGCAAGTGTGTGAAATTTCATTTGGGATCAAATCAGCACAAATTACAACTAAGTAACATGATCACTGTTTTTAACATGGAAATCGTATCTCTCTCTTGTTCTCCATATCAATGAAAACAGAACTCGTTTAAAAATTCATAAGGGCGTATCACAATTATACAACCGATAGACATTCTGGACATGTAAACAACAGCTTGATCCTTCTGAATGCAGAACATTCTTGTCTGATCAATGTGTCTGAGAGTGAATTTACCAAAATGAGGCCCAAAAAAAAGAGTTAATGCATTAAATCTGCCCCAATTATGCGTATGTCTGTTGATGAATGGATGGATGTTGAGTGGAACATTCAAAATTCTAAAGATGCAGCAAATGATTCTGGCTTATGCTCAATGGTAATAAAAGTGAATATGAGGAACATTTTATGTACAAAACATGACAGCTTCTTGACAAAACCTGTCAGTAACAGCTCTATAAACATGGCTGTCATCTCTGCAAGACAACTTGACAGATGTGACATAAACCTGATGGATATGTACACCAAATACCAATACCAATAATTCTTTTACAGTCATGGTTCTAATCAAGATGACAGTGTGGCAATTTTATAAAGGCTATAAAAACTTTCTTTCTTTCTAAAACAACTGTAAGCAGCATTTGAATTATTGCACGATTGTTTTATTTAGACATTTTTATTCATTATTCATCTGTCCTGCTTTTTATTGGAACATATCAGGCAGAATACAAAGATGCTTAATAGCAGCTTGCAGAAGGACCCTTCCTGGGATTCGAACCAATGACTTTCAGGTTACAAGCTACTCTCCTTAACCACCAGATACCTAATGTCCTGCAAGTTCTACTTTTTTTTGGCCCAAAAACCAACTGTTTGACAAGGCGATTTTTTTTTTAACTGCTGGAGGTGATCATGCGTCTGTGTCAGTGAGCACTGAGCACCTACAAACAAGGTCACAGGCACAGCAGCCAACTTTCAGTTCCAAATAACAGCAAGGGTTCGATCCCTCTATTCTGGAGGACACCTAACCTGCCTTTAGTAGAAAAGCCAGGCTTCACCATTTTGAAAGGAAGGGGAACTGAAACATTTTCCCGATAAATTAAATTAAATATAACTGTGAAATTCACAGGGCTTACAAATGAAAAGCGAGAAACACAAGCTTTCTGTTTTTAAGGCAGCATGAAAGTATTAAAATTATGAAATGGGTCTCTGCGCATATTGTAGCCTGAAGCATGGTTTTTACGTTTTAACGTAAAATATGCATTTATTTAATTAAAACGAGTCAAACAGGTAACTATGGCAAAATCAGTGCTATTAATTTTTTTACAATGAATGATAAAGTGGAGTGGAATTAGGGGCCTGAGTAACACCAGGTTTTCTTTTAAGTCACAAGTTGTTTAGCGTGTTAACCAAAGACGGCCGTATTTATGTAAGTTGTAGAATCTGTCTAATAAAATACATTAAAAATGGGATCCTGAGTTAGGTATTGTGCTTTTCCAGTTTGGTCACCCATAACAAAAATGCAATGATATAAAACCGTAATATATGTTAAAGGCAGGAATTATATATAATGTGTAATTCAGAACTTAGGCAGGGGCGTCGGCGGTTGCAAATTCTGCGCCTTCTCAGACGAAGAGGAAGAAGTGGTGTTGTAATATACAGTATTATCAGTCAGATGGCTTTGAGTGAGCACACATCTGATTCCGGCTTCAGCAATGCCACACAAAAATGTGCAAACTCAGCATCTCAATGTGAACATGCTGGTGTTAACTCTAGGAATTATTTCCAAGACTGACGCAAAAAACAAACTGCGATTTGCCTGTACAGTAAGCAGACTCCTCTCAGTCGATGTTGGCAGCATGCACAATATGAGTAGGCGACTCGTCTTTGATAAGTCAAGCATTGTGTAAAATGTTTTTTTGTATGCAGGGGTGAAACTTTAGAATGTTTGCTAATAGTTTAATTAAAAAATTGTACTGGCCTAGATATAATTTCACCAGTTCACAGTGTACACTGTAATTTTCATGGTAACACTACTGGAGGGGACACAAATACTTGCTAGTAACTCAGTTACTACTGAGTACAAATCATGAAGAAATATAGTCGCTACCTATGATGGAAGATGTGTCATGATTAATTAATGATAAACAAACATGAGATCAGTATTTCACTCATGTTATTCATTAATAATTCCTTTAGTTCATGAAGGTTTACAGAATTAAATAGACTATAGTAACTGCCTGGGATAAATTATGCGTTACAATTCATTAACGAAGAACAAACATAAGTTCAATATTTTACGTGTTATTCATTATTTGTTCCTACAGTACTTCCTTCAGTGGTTCCTTCAATAGCTCGCAAAGGTTTACAGAATTAGCAGATATAGTAACACGCACAGTGACAAAAAAAGTCAAGCACCAAGTACAGAGTACAGAGTAGTGGAAATGAAGTGAATCTGCACGTGGTGAAAGGTCTTGTGACTGTATCATAATGATTTTTACATCAGGTCAAACGGACAACAGAGTTGGCAGTATGGGCACACTGCTGGTCCCATGTCACCCCCCCCCCCCCCCCGCTCCGGGCCTGGGTACATGCGGAAATTCAAGGGAAAGATCCGTGAACCTGGCTGGCCACAGGAGGACCTCAACATGACGCAGGCAGTCCATAGACACATGTGCTATGTGTGAATGGGCATTTGTCTTGTTGGAAGACTGTACCAGGGTGCTGTCTCAGGAGGGGGACACAGGATGTCACTGACGTAGCGCTGTGCTATCAGGGTCCCCCAAATCACTACCAGAGAGAACCTGAAGTCATACCCTATGGTTCCCCACACCACGATGTCAGACCCTATGGTTCCCCACAGCATGATGTCATAACCTATGGTTCCCCACACCATGATGTCATACCCTATGGCTCCACACACCATGATGTCATACCCTATGGCTCCCCACACCATGATGTCAGACCCTATGGCTCCACACACCATGATGCCAGGAGTAACACCGGTGTGTCTCTCCACATCGGCAGGGTTGGTCCTCTCCCCTCGGCACAGCCATACGCACACAACAGTCATCCGCAGTAATGCAGAACAAAGCTTCATTGCTGAACATGGAACAATGCCACTCATCATCAGTCCATGGCTCCCAGTTACGGCACCACTCCAAACGTCGTCTCTGCTCTGGTGTCACCGGCAACCTACGCATGGGACGGTGAACCCATAGTCTGGCAGATGCATGTCGCCGACACATGGAGCGGGATGACATTAGGTATTGTAGAGAGTCTAAAACCTGTCTCCAGATGGCAAGTGCAGATGTCATTGGGTTCTGTAATGCTTGGTGCACAATACGAGGATCTTCCCTTGTTGTGGTCTGTCTTGGGTGAGTGAAACCTTCACGTGTGGGTGCCCTCATGTGCCCATTGGTTCCAACATCAGGTGACTGTGACACCTGCATGCCCCACGCGCCGGGCAATTGCACGATACGACCACCCGGCCTCACGCAAACCCGCAATGCGACCCCTGTCAAACTTCCTCAAGTGCTGGTAATGCTGTCTAATGCATCTACGAGGCGTCCTCTATGTACCCGTCATCCAATTAATCAAAAATGTTCTCATATCCACTTTTTGTAAGTATACATTAAGAAGCTTCAGCGATGCATTACATTTACTGACCCCTTACAATTTATTTTCTATCTAGCTTGCCAATACTGGTCTCTTTGCTCATACTATACTCCCATTGGGATAGGCCTATCAAAATGAATACATGATGGGCCGCAAAGAAATTATAATGCTTCACGTCATAAAAATTAACGCTAACGCGTTAACTTTGACAGCCCTACATGCATTTATTTTTTTTTACTAGCCAGGGGGCTAGTGTTCAGTTGTTTTTTTGTACTCGCCTCAAGCAAATGGGCGAGCTGAATTTCCAGGCCCGGCCACAAGATTCCGCAAGAGACCGACAGAGCATCAGACGCTCTCGTTTGAAATGCATCGCGCCTGGAGCGTCACCCGAATGCCTTCTACCTCACCAAACTAAATGCATTTTAATACATTTACACTTGGTAAAAAACGGGAAATATTCGTTTGGTAATTAGGTTGTATGCGTGTTAATGGATTTGCTGTGGATCGGATTTACACATGTGATGACTTTTTTTTAATGGTATGTTTTAGAAATGAAAAACTACATTGTCCAATAGCTAGAACCCAATGGTTGACAGACAGACAGACAGACAGACAGACAGACAGACAGAGACACACACACGGCGGGCAAGCGCGTGCTCGCTCGCGAAGAAGCGGCCCTTTTCAAGACTGTCTATTAAATGACGTCACCGTGTCATGTCGACTGGCAGTGTACGCCATTTTGGAAAGAGGAAAAAAAATCACGGGCAAGCCTGGTGGCTCTGATTCTCCGCTCTTTCGACCACTTTTCCTGTCCCGATCGGTCGCTCTTCGGCGCGAAGGACGTCGCTCACATAAACTTAGGAGAGGCCGACGGTGACGCCAGGTCTGCTGCGGGAGAAAATAAGCGATGGCAGGTAAGGCAGTGAACTTTATAGGCGGGGGCCCTCTGTTTAGCGCCACTCCGGAGCGCGGCCTAGTTAGCTGGTTACACACCGCTAGTTACACACCGCGAGCCGTGCGCTCGCTCCCGCTCGCAGGCTGGTGCCGGGAGCCGTGGGGAGATGCGACGTGCGGCGCCGCGATCGGACGTGCAGCATGAAACGTACTAATCGCGCTCGCACCGTGTCTTGTAGGTGTCGGAGGAGGGAACGACTTCCAGTGGTGTTTTTCCCAAGTGAAAGGAGCTATAGACGAAGATGTGGCAGAAGGTAAGTTTTATTATTGTTGTTTAATTTGCGTTTTCTCCCGTGCACGACAGTCACATTTGACAGTGTCAGTGCCGTGGCGATGGTGCCGGGCAGCCGTGCGGCTTGACTGGAGCGCCTCACGGCTCAGTCCCCATTAGCGCTGGGTTAGCTCCCTGGCTGCCTGCTGCTCGCAGGCCCCAGGGTCTAAGTGAGCCCCACTGGGTGGCACGGTCATTTGGACTCTTTAAATCTTTTTTTTATTTTTGGTGTGCTTGTGCATCTTCGTTAAATGGGTGTTAATGTTGAAGTTACAGTGTCCCGGTGTTTAAATAAGGCTGTTGTGAAACGAATCGAGTCCCCTGGAGTGACGTCTAAAGGCTTCGCCGCTGACGGTGACGTCTAAAGACCGCGTCGGTCTCAGCATCATCGTGCACGCTTTTAAATCTTATAATAGGTTTTTGAGCGTTAATCTCCCACACCGAACGGCGGTTTCCTGTTTGGCGAGTACTATTATTCCCCAGTAATTGGGATGATCATTTGATGGATGACTGTTTCATTGGAAACGTACAGCGATGGGCTCCGCTGCCTTCTGTCTGCGGTTTTTATGGCATGTAGATTCATGGCCGCGTTTCAATGGACAGGATTTCCAGTATTAACTAATGAGTCTTCGCTGCATGATTTTCGCCGCATGGCGTTGGTTTGTAGTACATGCAATTTCTTTTCTACCAGGCAATGCAACTGATTGGTAAAAAAAAAATAAGTAGTACGTTAATATCAGTTTAATAGCTGAAGTGATGAGTTCAGTCATTTTTACTTCGAGTGATTTCACTGTGCTCGAGTATTGTGGACAAGATGTATGTGTAACTGTAATGTTCTCCTTTATATAAATGATGCACTTGAAGATCCCAAATTTGGATGCATATTATTAAAGAAGATAATTAATAACTTCATAAAGGATGGTGATGTTATGTCATTATCCAGAAGGGAAGGGTGTGACAAAACATTATTGTCTACGTTCGAAAGAGGTTAAGTGTGTGAGAAATGAAGTCTATGTGTTTAGTATGTGCCAAAAGTGAGATTAATAAGACTTTAGAATTGGAATTACAAGTGTTCACTTAAAAACTGCAGTTATTTTTGGGAAAGCATTTGGATGGGGTTTCAGGATGCCCGTGGCAGATTTTTGATAGGTCAAGATATTTCAGAAAGATGTTGCAGTTTGTGTCTGTTCAGTAGCCATGGTTCAGATGGGTGATGTTTACAGTCATGAATGAACAGGTGGGCTCTTTGTGGATTTCCTGTGTAGTTCACTTTCTGAATTGCTCATTGTTTTTATTAAGCTTAAAAAAATCTAAGTTTCTCTTCTAATGGGAGTATAGGTGTACCGCAGTTCACCTGTCTGGGATTCTAATGTGCATGTTGAAACTGATACCCCTCTTAGAGATGTTCTTCAGACCAAATGGCAGTAGAGTGATGACCTGTGACCACACATGTCCTTTGAGGTCACATGTCCACTGGTTGTGCGAATGTGAAGCTTGTTGGTAGTGTCTCCGTCCTCCTGGTCTGTCATTGTCATCTCAGGGAACACTGTCTTGTCATAATCTGGTGACAGCTGCGCTTGTGTACATCCATGGGAGGTTCTTGCTGATGGAGCCACATGCCAGTGTCGATTCACTGGAGGTACCACTGCAAAGTGGATACATGGAATTTAAGTCAGAGCTTCTCAGGCGGTGAACGTCACTGTGGTTGTGAGTCAACGCTGTGCAGTGTGGGTGGTGGTGGAGGGGGCAGAGGGGGGCGGAACCTCCAAAGGTCAGTCATCAAAGATGTGCCAGCGGGCGATGCTGCGATTCGCTCTGTGCCTTTGCAGCAGCGCTGTGACCAGCTGCCTCTTCATAAAACAAGTCAGTTCATTTACATAATTATATACCTTAGTGTAACCGGGTCGTTGAATAACGTGAAAGGCTTTTATTTTGTAGTGATTTTTTTTTTATTAAATAATAAAAGCATTGCCATTCTGGAAATGACAGTAATGTGTAATATCAGACTCTGTTTATGGCGTCTCATAGTCATTGTACTTGAGTGTGCTGAGCCAACGTCATGCATAGAAATGTAACTAAATTCATTGATGTCTAAATGACTTGTGTATTCAGATGTAAAAATGAGAAACGCACGTCCCTGGTAATGTGCTTCTTAGTGTCATTTTGATTGAATGTAACATGAATTTTGTAGCTCTTAAGCTTGAGGTTGTGATCATGCAGGATTCCGGTCTGCGAGATGTAGATTTAGGGTCAGAATGGGGCTTTTCCCCCGTTTAACTACAAATGAACGTGCGTCGGGGGGGTATTTTTTGGGGGGGGAGCAGCAGTGACACAGATGGCTCACAATTACCTGTGATCTAAAGGGGCCCTCGTGATTGGACGTGGTAAGGCCAGCCGCTCTCTGATTGGCCTGTGCTGAGACGGGCGGCTTAAAGCTGGTGTTTCGCGGCCGACCCGCGGAGAGCTGCTCCCACACACGCAGCTGCATCGCTGTCCTCCGGCTGTCGCCGTGCTGAAGCCGCCTGCTTCAGGGTCCGTTTCGTCGGTTCCGTTTGCCGAGAGAGAGCCGGCGGTATGCATCGTTGTCGATTTGCGGGTACGGGGTAACGGCAGCAGGGGAGGGGGGGGGTGGTAGTGTCCCCCAAGCTTGTCTCCCGCCGACGGTGCCATGTGTCCCCCGCGGCTCCTCGCCGGCGTTTAGAACCTCCGCCCCTCCGTCCGCCACACTGATGTCCGCTGCGTCCTTCAACCAAGGTACGACGCTGCCCCCCCTTACGCCCCCAGCCCCCCACACTGATTTGTTGTTGTGCTCATCGCTGGTCCTTTGTCACAGGCGTGTTCAGTAATGTGGTCACGGCTCTGCATCCGAGGGCGCGTGTGTCTCAGTGTCTGTGTGTTTCGCTCTACAGTCGCAGTTTATATTCAGGACAGATTTATCCCCCCTGTTAGGATGGATGGTCTGTTCTGTGTTTCACGTGATATTTTTGTTTGTTTTTTTTTTTCTCTTGTCTCGTAATGTCTAAGTAATCATCTCTTTGTTTTTGGTTTTTTTTTTGTGTGATTGTGGTCATTTTTGTCCAGTTAAATCACAAAACTATGCAAAGTTGTCTGCTAGGCAGCTCTGCAGAAGATGTCCGATTGACTCGTCTCTGAGATACATAAAGGAGAATTTCAGCAGTAAATCACCTGTCCGCTCTGTGTCCTTCGACACCCAACTGAATGTCATCCAGTCAGGTGGTTGGCTTCATGTTATACCAAAGCACTGTAATATTTTGGCACCTCTGGCATGTAAAGCTGTGTGTTGCTGTTGATGAGCGAGTGACAGATTGAAGGGGATATTGTTTCTCTGTGCATCTGGGATGCTCGAACACTGTACTCTGTCCCCCACTGGTTTGTCCCCCCCCGTTCGTCCTTCAGCTAATCTCCTTTCAGCAGCGACGCCGCGATGAGTGTCGCGTTATTCCTGGCCTCAGTGACAGGACGTCTGACAGTAAGGAGAAGCTCAAAGGGGGGAAACAAACTATCCTGGAAAGCAGATAATTTGCTGAATGACAATTTTCGTATCGCTGTTTTTTTTTTTTATAAGACTGTGAGAAGAACAAGATCTCTTAGGATAGTGTTGAGGGGTTTTTTGGCAGTGTTTCTGTAACTATCTGCGAATATTAAATACGTGGCTAGACTTTCTCTTTACATAGTTTTTTTTTTAGCTTGACTTGAAATAACACGTTGGTTTTAATGGTGCTAATCATCTTGTATATTTGCCTGTTAGACCACAATGCTGGTGGTAAAGGATCGGGTTTATCCGCGTCATGCTGTCCTTAAACTTGTAATTGTTAGTGAGGAGATGTGCGGGATTCTTTGTGGTTTTGATATGAACCGTTCCAGCCAGTTGGTGTTGCATCACTGGGAGCCTTCACTGTGCTCTGCGAGCAGGACCCTGGCGGGGAAATGCACGTGCAGTGACAAGCTGGGACGTCGCACGTCTCGTTTTGTGGCTGGACCTCCGTCTCAACATTAAGTTTATGTTCCGAGGTCCTGTTATGTTTCCTACATTTTAATTGTGCATTATTTTCTGATGACTCACCTGAGAGTCGCCCATCTACCTGCCTGAAAGATCCAGTGACGTCGGAATGAGTCACAGCCGTCTCCGTTTCCCCCGCGGCGCTTCGCCGTCCGGCGGGGAGGCACTGGCAGCCCGTGGCGGTGTGAGGAAGGGAAAAATTGTTTTTCTTCGCCGACCAATGACCGGCTCCTTCATGCTGTAAACACAGCGCCGTGTTTCGGGTGGAATGCGAGGCTGCGTGTCGGTGGAAAGGTGTCAGGGACAGATAAATAAAATGAATATCTGGGCACAGTTGGTGCAGCGCAAACAGGGTGGGAAGGATGCTAGTTTTTCTTTGGTTTTGGTTTGTTTGTGCAATAAATGTATGTGAGTTAGGGGGTCCAGAGCTGGTTGGGGTGGTAGCACTTGTAGCCTCAAACCCCCAGGTCTGTGGGTTCGATTTCTGGCTTAGATATGTGTGAGTGGCCTGTTTTTCCTGAAAGCAGCAGTTCACTATGAAGACATGTGGCTGAATCGGTGTCTTTAAATTGCATTGTGTGTTTGTGGTGGTTTGTTTTTAATTGTAATTTGTGAAAACTCGCTTTATTTCAGCGGACATCATTTCAACGGTTGAGTTCAACTACTCTGGAGAGCTGCTAGCCACGGGAGACAAAGGGGGCAGAGTTGTCATATTTCAGCGAGAACAAGAGGTGAGATGGTCACATACCAGCAGGGGGGTCGACACACGCCATATTGCACGTGTTTTAACACTGGTCATAAATGTTGGCTTTTTCCTTTAATTTTCCCAGAGTAAAAACCGGCCTCATTCCAGAGGAGAATATAATGTCTACAGCACTTTTCAGAGTCACGAGCCGGAGTTCGACTATTTGAAAAGCTTAGAAATCGAGGAAAAAATTAACAAAATTAGGTGGTTACCCCAGCAAAATGCTGCTCACTTCCTGCTTTCTACAAACGGTAAGAGTCTCTTCCGCCTGCGCGTGTCTCCGCCGTTCCTGTGCAGAAATGCCCCCTCCACAGTTTGAACCTGACGCCGGAAACGGTCCCTGTGTCTCGCAGATAAAACTATTAAGCTATGGAAAATCAGCGAAAGGGACAAAAGGGCGGAGGGCTACAACCTGAAGGATGAAGACGGCAGACTCCGAGACCCCTTTAGAATCACGTCACTACGGGTTCGTTTCACGTTAAAATTCTTATCCGGCCCTGTTACCCCCTCTGTCAGTCTGAAAAAACAACCTCTTAAGAAGCATCTCGTATAATCAAATAGTTGTGGGGTCTTTTTCACGATCAGCTAGATTTGTGTCAAATTAGTGCCTCTTTTTTTCCCCTGAAAAGCCAGTTGCTATCCAGGTAATTACTTCAGTAGCACGCTCGAGGACCTCAGAGATGCCGCTGAGCTTAGTCAGGAAGACGGAGTGCCTGCAGGCTGCCCTCGGTAACCTTGTGCTGCTTCTAGGTACCGGTGCTGATGCCAATGGACCTGATGGTGGAGGCCAGCCCTCGGAGGATATTCGCAAACGCACACACATATCACATTAATTCCATTTCAGTAAATAGCGATCACGAAACTTACCTTTCTGCTGACGACCTAAGAATAAACCTTTGGCACTTAGAAATCACAGACAGGAGTTTTAGTATCCTTTTCCTCTGAGATCTTGGCCGTTTCCATGGGAATCGGGACGGCGAGCATGTCGGATAAGAGTAAGAACGACAGTCGTCCCTGTTTTATGACCGGTGCCCGTTTCTGGTTGGTCCTCCTTGATCATGTGACCTCAGACATTGTAGACATCAAGCCGGCCAACATGGAGGAGCTGACGGAGGTCATCACGGCTGCAGAGTGCCACCCGCACCAGTGCAACGTTTTCGTGTACAGCAGCAGCAAGGGCACCATCCGGCTGTGTGACATGCGGGCAGCAGCCCTGTGCGACAGGCATACCAAGTGTGAGCACCCTCTCCTAGCCCTGGTGACCATGTTCACAGGCTGTGTCCTTCGTCGGTGTCCATGATGGGGACTCTGCTGTTCTCCTCTTGTGGAGGCACCTTTATTTTAGGGCTTCTGTGTGTTTATCTGACACTATAAGCCTTGTTAGGTCCTGTAACACTAATCTGCTGTAGATGCATGTTGTGCAGCTGAAATATCATGCTAAGCAGCACTGATGCTCCTTAAATTTAGGCTCCTTGTCAGTGTAATGAATAACATTCATCCTTTTGTAGTGTCTTTAGAGATCATTGCTGTTTCTTCATCTCGCGGTCGGTGATTCTAGATGTCTGTTGTCCTTTTCCACGCCACCCGTCAGCTCTGTAACGCATCCCACCCCCCCTTCCCCAATCTGACCCTCTTCCAGTCTTTGAGGAGCCCGAAGACCCTAGCAGCAGGTCCTTCTTCTCCGAAATCATCTCCTCGATATCCGACGTCAAGTTCAGCCATAGTGGCCGTTACATGATGACTCGGGACTATCTGTCGGTCAAGGTGTGGGACCTCAACATGGAGAACAGGCCCGTAGAAACGTACCAGGTACCGCTTCACTGCCGGCCCTAAGGTCCACTGCCACTGGGGGCGTAACAGTGCACTGGGGCTCAGGATCATTCATTAATGTTAACGCCAGAGGGGGCAATAGGCATAATCTCAGGTTTGCTTTGCATTTTGCACTGGATCCTGCGGAATAAGGAACAAAATGCAAGAGAAAAAGAAATGGCTTTATTGTGAATGTACATGCATAAAAAGGAGTAAATAGAGGTCTTTTTCAGTCTTGTACATTAAGGATATTCTGGTTTTATTTTTCTTATTAGTTGCTAAAAGGTAGGGATCAGCTTGTTTACGCATTCTAAGAGGTTTTCATTTTTGCATTTTCCACTGGACACTGCACAATAAGGAAAGCCGAAAGTAAGAAAATGGTTTGAAAGCAGAATAAGTACTGTGGGGGTCTTAGTTTGTCTTCAGCCCTATTTTGTTGAATATACCATGAATCGTCTTTTGCCGCCCCTATGCCCCCCAGGCTGCTGGCCATCTGAAAGTGGGGTCAGTTCCCTGTGACTGGACACTGAACATCGTTCCAGTTGTGCTTTTGGGTTTTCCTTTGGACATTTAAGTGCAAGGCTCTCACGATGGCTTTTTTGTCACTCTGCTTCCAGGTACACGAATACCTCCGTAGCAAGTTATGCTCACTGTATGAAAATGACTGCATTTTTGACAAATTTGAGTGCTGCTGGAATGGTTCAGATGGGTAAGTCGAGTAATACTTGTGTCGGGGGGGTTTAAAATTCAAAGTAGCTCTCAGTGCCGTATGAAGCGGTCATACACGCAGGCATTTTGTGTAGTTCGTACCTCGCAGTTGTGCCACGTTCGGACGCCCCCTTCTGAGTCTGCCTGACCATCTGGCCCGTCTCCCTGCCCGCAGAGCCATCATGACCGGCTCCTACAACAACTTCTTCAGGATGTTCGACAGGAACACCAGGAAGGACGTCACGCTGGAAGCATCCAGGGAGAGCAGTAAACCGCGGGCCGTCCTCAAGCCCCGCAAGGTGTGTACCGGCGGCAAGAGGAAGAAGGACGAGATCAGCGTCGACAGCCTGGACTTCAACAAGAAGATCCTGCACACGGCCTGGCACCCCAAGGAGAACGTCATCGCCGTGGCGGCCACCAACAATCTGTATATATTCCAGGACAAAATTAACTAGGGCCCACCATGTCACCGGGCTGGTTCTTGTACTTGCATAGTTAAGCCTAGGCGTTTATCTGTAAAAGAGAGGGTCTTCTTGTCGTCCTAATGAAGAATTCGATGCACTCGTCTTTTTTTTTCTCCTTGTGTAGCCGAAGGAGAAAAGGTGGGCCTGTTTTTTTTTTTTTTTTTTTTTTTTTTTTTTGGTGGGGGGAGGGGGGGGGGTCAGTGGTGTGTTTGAGCCTCCGGTGTGGGGGGGGGGTGGGGTGGGGCGGGGCGGTATCAAGGGATTTCCTGACACGGAGAAGGCGCCAGCCACAGCAGAACTGATGGACAACACTCAACAGAGGCCAAACTGTCAAAAGTTAGTGTTATTTATTTGAGTCGGAGCCTTCCGTTTTATGATTTCATGACCAAATTATGAAATGCCCAAGGAATAACATTTTTATTGTAAAAATGTAGTCTCTACTGTAATATCTGGCCTTTCTGATACAAAATTTGCTAGTCGATGCCTGTTAACATTCCTCCCCTAGCTGTCGTTTCAGGCCCTGGTGTTTAATCTTTTATGAACTTAAAACAGGTCTCATTTTTCGTCAGTGGACAATTTTCTGTTTTTTTTTTTTGTTTTGTTTTTTTTTGTTTTGTTTTTTTTTTGCCCCAATTCCATTTTTTTTTCCTCCATGCATAGTAACATTTACTCACTGACTGTATCTATATAACCACACCGTCTGGTGTCAACCACTTAATAAAAGTAACAAAAACTACGGAGATGTCTTTTTAAATTTGATACAAGTATGTATTGAACGTTTTATCGCCGTGCATGTATGTACACCGTAGGTATGAGAGACGGAAAGCGACACATGATTTTGGTAGCTTGGGGGGGGGGGGATCTTGAACTACTTGAAGCTGCAGTAATGTACCTGGTTGGTCATGTACCTGTCTCTGTTTCTCGTCATCAGCTACCGTAATAATTTTTTTTCCATTGGGGGGGGGGGGGGGTAGCCTTTGGCAGTAATAAGGTATGGCGCGGTATTTTGGGCATTACTGCGATATTTCAAAATTAGCCGGGGGTGGTTCTCCACGATAAAGCGGGGTCAATACTAATCAATGTGAAATGTATTGTGCCCCCCCCCCCCCTGTCAGTGAATTAGTGAGATTAGTATTGCTTTTGGGAACAAAAAAATACCGCCCAACCATGGGGGAGGGGGGGGGTGTAAGAATTACAGATTGTCTAAGTCGCTCTCTAAATGTTTGGATGGGAAACCACACCTTACGTACATTTTAATACTGTTTTTAAGAGGGGTTTTTTCTTGGATTCCTAAAATTGCTGCTAGCTCTGGTCATCGCGGTCCATCCTACAGCAGAAATGTTACTAGGACATGTGGGAAAGGGTGTTACGTATATGCGCTCTAGGAAGCGTTCGCTGGCCCTCCCCCCAGCCCCCCCGTCGCTGAGCTCGGCGTGAGGCGGCCCACAGCCTGCCCACCACCTTCCCCCTTTTCTTTTTCTTTTTGTCGTCGTCCTCACTCCTCGCCATGGGTGGCCATTGAGCATCGCGGACTGTCGTCGCTGGGGTCACCCAAGACACCCCCACAGTCCACGGTATAAAGTTATTGTATGTTGGTCGTGACACTTTTGCGTAGAGGAAACGTCACCCTCGTCCCAACGTTTTCCGCGTTGACCCTGTTCCCTGTTGATTAACGATGCTAACATGGTGGAAATGTATACACTTGTTTGATTATTTTGACCAAAGTTAAATAAATTTTAATTGTGTTTACCTGAATTAGAACACTTCATTTGATGGTCCTGAAATTAGCTGCCTTAATTTCCCCATGATATGTTTAGGTGAAGATAAGAACCTCCTCCCCCTCCTTTAATAGAACAGCACTGTGCATTAATTTGGTATAGTTTGCATATCCCAGAAATAATTGCTAGAAATTAAGTTAACCTGATCCACAGTTTTTGCAGCAAATTCATAAAAACCCACCAAAAAAGGGCTAATTAACACCAACATCTGCTGTGCAGTTTGTTTTATTTTTTTACGTAACGATTACAGTTTCCAACATTCCTACAAAACTGCTATGAAACGTCAAGCCTAAAGCGTTTGATGGTCTTCCTGCTTTACATTCACATATGCTGACTACTGGCTGCTATACAGATGATGCTAGTTAACATTCAGATGACTTCTGGCGAGTTGCTGTATAAGATAATTGTCACAATCCTGAGTCTGTAACCTGACATCTGAAAGTACGTCCAGACTGACCAGCATGGTACGCATTTGACCCAGTTACTACTGCAGCTTCCATTCAGTTGCTGGGCAGACTTCTGTCATCCTTTCCTCAGTAATAATAATCCTTTGGTGGTTTGAGTTTGGTTCTTAGGAGCAGAGATTATGAAGGAGTTGTTTGACATGTAGCTTTTACTCCATGTCCTGTGCTATAACCTCCTTGGGCATTTGTTGTTGTTTTTTTACCAGCAAGAAATGTCCCAACATCAAGCCCAGCATCCCATTACAAATGTCACTCAAGACCAAATGCCCCTCTACCCAACGTTAATGGCACGAACATTTACCCGATTAACGGCAGTGCTCGACGGTGGTTCTGAAGATGACACTGGTGGGGGGGGAACCCTCAGGGGCGTGGTGGCACAGGGGGTGGATGAGGGGACTTTACAGAGGAGCCGCCCGAGAGTGCGAAGCGGTTACCGGGGCGACAGAATCCACGAGAACACGAGCGCTGCAAGGCCTTGGGGGGAGGGTTGGCTCACACCGTGCCTACTGGAATCTACAAAGCATCACTCGGTGGGGGTGGGGGGGGGGGGGTGCTTCGCAGGCCGAAGGGAACGATGATGGATGCATCCCACCTGGATAGCGCATCCTTACAACATGCTGGTGGGGCTGGTCAGCCGTCTTCCAATGTAGACCCTGGGGAAGGAGGAGCAAAGAACAGCTTAATTTACTGACACCTCCCTGCACCTCCTTTGGGAGTCTGCAAGCACAGAGAGAAGAGAAATGTTATAGCGTTAGCATTGTTAGTACAAAACCCTGGAATGTGAATACGCAGCTTTGAGTCTACAGAACTTGTTTCATATTGTGGTTTTTTTTTGGCTTAAGCTGCAGGTGACGTAGGGACTAGATAAATAATGCATGTCACCCATTATATACAGAACTGCAGCATAACGTATTGAAATGTAATTGAACTTTTTTTTAGCCCAGATTATCAAATAATTTTATGCAGACGTCCGTTTGTTCATCATCTGGACTTTATGTTTACGACGCTTATGATATCTTCATATTGCATCTTTGTTTCAGAAAATATTTAGAGGCAGCAAGAAATCACTGTTCCATAACAGACATTTAAGTGCAGAATTACGATTCCGTGTCGGGCTGAAGCGGTGAACTAGAGATGGAGATGTAATCCTAGGGTATAAAGTGGAACGAAGGGCCATCCCTGTAGACTGGCTGACCCCATGACGTCGACTCACCCGAGACCCAAGGCCAGTATGTGCGAGATGAGCAGCGATGGCAGGAAGACCTTGAGGAACTCTGCAGAGAAAATGCCTCCCTTCTTCATAACCCGGGTGTTCCTCATGCTGAGGGTGCCAGACCTCTTGGGGTGTCTGAACAGGAACTCTCTGGTAGGGGAAGAGGTCACGGGATCAAAGGGTTCACGTTTCCCTAATTAAATTTTCATACGCATATTTGATTTCATGAAGTTTGTGACCTGACTGTGATATGTTTGACTAGCAGAGGGCTCAGGGCAGGAAGGTAACGGCAATTCTTAAAAAAGGATTTTCGTGTAACCGGTTCTGTTGACGGGGGGTGCATTTCACAAAGAACACATACTTGGGTGGCATGTTTTCCGGGCGACTAGACCAGTCCCAGATCCAGTCGGCGTTCTTCTTCATGATGGTCTCCACTTCTTGTCTCCTCTCGAGATAATCTTCTTCAGACTGAGCAAAAACAGAGGGACACTGTCACACAGTGAAGTGGAACACGGATCCGTTACCTGGGACGTGTAAGTTATTTACTTCATATTGCATTTCTTCCAACTTGGATTTTAAAAAGCATCAGTTTTCTCGTTCTGGACCTTAAGTTATAATATCATGTGTTTAAAGACTCCATTCGTGGTCAGGTATCCAATATATAAATGTGATATACCTGAAAACTATTCTTCTCCCCGGTACTGTGTGCCTCTGAGCTTCTCTGAGCCTGTGGCGTCTGGGGTCTTGGGGGACTGTAATGAGAGACAGTCACCTTCAGTATAATCCATTGGCCACTATAATTACAGGCAACTCCATGTTTACAATTGCAGTAATGCAGTCAAGACCATGATCATCATGGCGATGAGTGAGAGAGACAAAAAACGCTTTAGAGGAAAATCTGAGATTGCCTCACCAGTACCCAGAAACAGCCCTTGCTGGACACGCGTTGTAAAACGTTTCTCATCCCTGTGTTCAAATAGTGGCGATACTCAGTGAAGGAGAGTCTCTCGATTTTCTGTACCATAAGATCTTAAAAACGTTTTTACTTTAAGGTCATTTATTTCAAGGACAAGGATGAGGGAGGTGTGTTTGCATGGGGGAGGGGGCGTTGTAATAAAACCAGCTCTCTCTGGAAGTTTCCATATAATACTACAGCTGCGGTCTATGTGCACGAAAATAACCGCGCTTTCCGGCGGCCGCGGCTCGGTGTCCGTGTCCGTGTCCCGGGGCCCGGCACCTGTCGCAGGGCAGGCTTCCTCTGGAGCTGCTGCGGCCGGATTCGTGCTGCGCGTCCAGCAGCATTTTTTCCATGTCTCCGCTGTGCACGGAGGCGGACACCTGCTCTTCCCCCTGGCCGCCCCCGTTGCTGAAGTGCAGCTCCACCCAAGACCCTTATGCACACACACGGGAGGGGGGGGGGGGTGCATCCATTTATTTATATCGCGGGCATATCTCACATTTAAAGCGGGTCATAAAATCACAGTCATGCATTGGCCGTGTTATGGGTTTAAAACGATATATGCTCATGTTTACATAATCACGCACTAATGATGAAGAATAATAATGGAGACCTTGCTTGACGATGTTTTCACAACAAACTAATCGGGTTAGAGCCAGAAGGAAAACAATGATGATCCAGAAATAGCGCTTCTGCTGCCCCCCCCCAACCCCAACCCCACAAGAGGCAGAATCACGTCAGCGCCCCTCCCACTTATTACAGGGGAACCAACTCAACTATATCGAGCTATTTGTGTAGCTTATCACAACCACCTTAGGCAATAGGATACCAGAAATACCTGCCTAATGCAGCAGTGCCAACAAGCTGTTTTCGACGATAACGACAAACGATCCCGGATCAGGCTTCGCCTCCGTCTTATTTATTGTACACTGAATGTGTATGTACGTCTAAGTAATAATGTATTGGCCTAAACACTAACACAGAAAATGCGGTCGATAGAGAAACAAAGACTAGCTATAAACATATTGGTTTCGGACAGACATGCCTGTATTCGTTATCAGACAACTATAGGCAAAGAAACAGACCAGTTTTTCACGTATGCAAATTTGGTGTGATTGTGGTAGCAATTTATTATTTTATATATTTTTGGTTGACAGAATTACGAAACGCGTTTTTGTTTATTATTTTAAAAACTACAACCCAATGTCGATTTGCCCCGGTAGCACGGATAATAAGTAAATGGGAAATCCTCGCATTTTACTCACCTTGTAAATTGGCCTCGGGGATACTTTGCTTCTCGGTCGACATGATATTGTTTAAATCGACTGTCAGGTGACAACACTATACGACAATGTTATCCCGATGCAAATTTCCCAGAATATAGCAATATAAACAATCCGCCTGTTATTGGGCGTATTTTCTGGATCGAAAGCCCACCGGTGTCAAAAGGGCTCTACTGCCCCAAAATCCACGCCTTTCTTCCTATTGCCACGGCAGGCGAGCAGCACCGTGCTCGGTATCGTTTGATAAAAACAAAAACTGCACACGGTCACTGACGCAACTCACTGCCTGCCCATTGAAAGCGGCGTTATTGGCCCCGCAAAGAGGCGAGTCACGCTTGTCTGGCTGCTGCAAAACAGGAACTGGAACTGCTTTGGGTTGCCAAGTTGTAATAATAACCAGCCTGGTTTGGTTCCACAGCTAGAGGTTAAAGATATGTCATTAAGAAGGGCTCATTTTTACCAGTTCTTCATTTTTAGCAGGGTAAAACGCTGTTTATTGATATGACAGTGTGTATATATAATCGCTATAGTATATATAGTTAACTTGGTTTAAATATTTTTATCTTTGAAGTAGTCAGCTTATATGATACATTGATCTGTTGCAAAGGGGGAAGCATAACCTTAAATTGTAAACTAAAATTTATCGTAGAACTTTCTAACCATCTAAATCAAACGAATTCAAATCTGCTTAATTTCAAATAATATATACATTAGATGCATTAATAGAGAAAGAGACTCCTGTAGACCTATGAAATAGAGAGTTTTACAAAATCATTGTGTTCTTGCTATGAATTAGACAGCTATTTTCACTTCGTCATAATAACATTGTGATTATGTTTATGCATAGGTTAGAACATAGAATAAAACGGTTTAACCTTCCAGTCGGTATCTTATTCTATGTTCTAACCTATGCATAAACATTAACTTAAACCATAACTGCTTCGCGCGCAATCATCTCGATTGTCTTATTATTATGAATGATAACAACTCTAAATAACTTGCACTTGGATTGCCCAGACTTAAATATGCCATTGTGCATTTATGTAAATAATTCAGTACTTATTAGTCTTTATTGTACGTCTTATTCATCGTTACAAACCTGTGTTACATATTACGTAAGGTTTTAATTAGGTCTAATAGCCTTTACCCGATATGAACCCCTCCTACCTGAATACACATCTGAATATAAACATTTGTGTTCGTTGTGTAAATTGTATGTAGCTGAAATCACCCTTTTGAATATGTGTATTTATAAAGTTATTTGATGGTGCGGTGAGGAACAATTTATATTTGTTTTACTTAATTTTTGAAAGAAATATTTTCCTGGATGGGTAATATTTTGTTTTGGTTTTACAACCGAAATCTAATTGTAACACACGGTGCTCTTGAGAAGATAATGGGGGATTTGTCATATAAAACATGGCAGCCCTAACTCTTGCTTTCCGAGTGAGGGTGCTGTTAAATTTAGACTGGACAAATCAGAACGCACAAGTCAACAGAATCAAAGTATAGACATACATTTTTAGGAATGTATAATGACATCATTCATAGTATGTGTTTAAAAAGCATTTTTCTATTCAGGAATTTGAGACCTTTTTGGTTGGTAGCGTCATCAGCGACATCAATTGAATGTTTGTTTCCATTTACAATGTAGCACATCTGCAGTGCTGGTTATCCAGTAACTAGCTTATACGATCCGTCTCCCTTTTCCACGAATTTTCACAGGAAGAACACCCAGAGCTGAATGTAAACAAAAGGCTAATTTACCAGCTCATGTTACAAGTAACGTGTGGGCAGATGATCGGTGATGTGGACGAAATGTTCTATAGGATTAATGTGTCGAAGAGTAATATTTAAACCCTGGTTTAAACCGATGCTTGTCAAGCATACGAAATCATAAAATGTCTCATTCTGTTAATATAACCTCTGCGGAAAATGATATATTGCTCAGCGTGGTCCCCGCTAAGATTATTGTGTAGTTGTTCTATGGTATCTTTGTATGGCATATATTAAATGTAAATGAATTAAAGTATAAACATGAAACACGTATTATAATATAATCATGGAGAAAAAACGGATCGCAATGCCTTCTGTCCAATCTGGCAGGGGGTGCAACGGAAGCCAGTGTTTCTATGGAAACTGGGCAAAGGCGTAATGGATTTTAGCCCCGCCCACTCATTACACCCCACACATAGATTTTAGAATGAATATCCTTAAAAAGCAATGCTGCTTAACGTCTTTCTTTCTAATATATGCTAAGCCTATTCTTTTCCTTCATTAGCTGACCCCACAACGCTCTAAAAATACCTAGAACTCGTCTTATCGCTTGCAATGGCAATAATTTCACAGAACTAAATAATTTATTTACCCGTCCAAGCTAATTTCACTACAAATGAAATGGATAGCATATCACAATCGTGTCTTAAACACACAGTACATTAATCCCGTTTAATTTTTTTAGTTGGTGTATACTTCCTGCAGTTCATTTTCCAGCCACGAGAGGGACAGGAATCGCCAGTGTTGATAGGCAGCGCAGGGCTTGCATCAGTTTAAATGCTTCGTTAGTAGTCAATTTTCACTTTACCCCGTTCTGTGTGGATAGTTGTGGCGCGAGGATGCAATCTGGATACCTTTTGGGCGATTTAAACCATGAATGTGAAATGTGGTTGTTTATGGAATGAACCTGGTGAATAGGAGCCACGCCGCCGGGAAAGGATTCAATTTGAGTCGACTCCTGGGTTTTGTACCTGCAGATCCATGAACGCATTTAAGAAAAAAATACGAAGTCTGGGTGAAAAGAACAGGTAAGTGATGCATTTTTGTGTATCACATTAATGAATGAACTCAACATATTATGACCTGACCTGGCTTATAATTGAATAACTTTAAGAGGGGCACTAGTTGCATAATTACCGTATAGATCCCGTGAACTGCAAAATTACCCATCCATCCCATTGCCACTTATTCAGTATGGCGTCATAATGACAGCGACGGACTTTTTTCGTTAAATTGCCAGGCGTGTTCTTCCCTTTTAGACTAACAGTCTAAAACTTTATGGGGGCCGGCTTATTTTTTTTCTATCTGCCCACCAAATGCACCAGTGCTTATATTATGATGGACAAAGTAATTTTTATTTTTATGGTTTGCTTCTCTATACTTCTTCAATCTTCTTCTATTGTTTCCACAACACATTATATAATCTTGCACTGTGTATGTGTAAATCTAGGCAGTTATTTATTTTTCTTTGACTTAAAATCGTGTTTACAAACATAAGAACATAAGAACTATACAAACGAGAGGAGGCCATTCGGCCCATCGAGCTCGCTTGGGGAGAACTTAACTAATAGCTCAGAGTTGTTAAAATCTTATCTAGCTCTGATTTAAAGGAACCCAAGGATTCAGCTTGCACTACGTTATCAGGAAGACTATTCCATACTCTGACTACACGCTGTGTAAAGAAGTGCTTCCTTAAATCCAGTTTGAAATGTTCTCCCGCTAATTTCCACCTATGGCCACGAGTTCTTGTATTTGAACTAATGCTGAAGTAACTATTCGGTTGAACAGCATCCAAACCTGTTAGAATCTTATAGACCTGGATCATGTCCCCCCTCAGTCTCCTTTGCTTGAGGCTGAACAGATTTAGCTCAAATAACCTTTCCTCGTATGACATAGCACACTCTTTCTGTTCCAAACCTCAGTCTACACCTAAAAACAGCAGCGCTGTATTCCTCCTTGCTTCTCCTAGGTAAATTGGATTGCCACCAAAGAATAGCTGCCTTTAGGATAGTCTTGAACACAGCAGAACCGTACCATGTATAATGTGAAAATGAGTTTATCTGTTAGACTGATGGGATTACATCTCATTCAGCACGAATTATCACTCCCCCTCCCCTCCCCATGTGGTTCCTGCCCACAGGCTTTCAGAGGGCTGTAGTTCCTGGAAATACCAGCTGGGGGAGCACTTTTCAAAGGTACGGTTACATTACCCGTGTGGACCCATGGAATTGAATTCCTCTGATGTCTCTTAACGATTCAGGCTCACCTGCTCCCAGTTTTCACTGCACCGGCCTGCATCTGAGGGTGGGAGCACGTGTGTGTCTGTGTGTGTGTGTGGGGGGGGGGCTCTGGTGCTAATCGGGTGAGTCTCTGGCACATTTAATGATACTGGCCCCGCCCTCCCACTATGCCATCGGCCCTGGTCAGTTCTCTGACACTTTCAGGGCCGTTGGTGGCAGCTGCTGGGAGCCTCGCAATGAGCTCACCCTCCCAGGAGGGGGCGGGGCTGCCGGCGGCGCATCACTCGGAAGCTGCAGCAGCAGCAGCGCAGCGAGTCCTGCGCCTGCTCCCCTCGGCTTCCCCCTCCTGCGTCCGGTTGGCTCTTCATCTGTTCAGAGCGAGAGTGTAGGTTCGGGGGGGGGGGGGGGTTGGGTTTGGCGTGTGGGTGTATGCATGGTAAGCACATTATCCTGCTTGCTAGGTTTTTAAATGAGCTGTTTTTTTATTTTTTTTTGTACTCTGCCTCCTCCCCCCCCCTCATGAATCATTACCCAGCACCACCGTTGCCGGGGGGGGGCTCTGTGCTGTGCAGTCACGCTCGCTGCCGCGCGTTGCCGATACCTCTCTCTTGCTGGCGGTATGATGAGTGCAGTGGACGGTGAACTCCCTACGCGCGAGAGCGACGGCGAGCGGCTCAGCTCTCCAGCATGTGCTTCGGCTTTCGGCAAATGGCTCTCTCCCAGACGCTAGAGAAGATTCCCAGTTAAAACGAGCGAACCACAGGCAACATAACGGCATCATGGCTTTAAGGTCGGTCTTCTGCATTCGGTGCTATTTTTTTCCCCCCTCCCGCTGATTTACGTCCGTACGCGGCATGATGTACGGTGCTGCGTCAGACGGAGCATCTTGGCTAATCGTTAATTAGCTTCGTTCGCCATGTGGCGTGCGGATTGTCGCCGGGCTGCCCGGCGAGGACCTGTTACCGACGTCGGCCTTTTTCCACATACCGTTAAAGCCGCAAGATCAGGCTGCGCTGCAGGCGTCCTCGCCTGGGAGGTGTCCGGCAATGGCGTCCCGCTGTTAATTGGCGCTCTGTTACTGGGGGACGTGTTTATTTTTGACACCAGTCGTTGGGGGTGGGGAGGGGTGCAGAGTACACTGCAGGGCGTCAAGAGTCGAGGCAGATGGAGGGGTTTGCTCGGAGGGTATATTTTTTTGGGCTGTGGGGATGGTACCTGCCCCATCGAGCGGACGTAGCGTTACGTTACGTTTTGAGCCAAGCACGTACAGGTCGCGCTGATGTTCAGACGGGGTTGGTTGTTTTTTTTTTTTTTTCTCCGGAGACATGCGGCTGGTGTAATTAGCATCCTGGTTTGCTTGGATGTGTCCACCTGAAGGGCTGTTTGTTTATTCCTGTGCTGTACATGCCATTGTCACACCACCGGTGTCCCAGGCCTTTTCAAGGCCTTAGGGCCTGTGTTAGAAAACGCGGACATCTGGTTAGGGTTAGGGTTAGGGTTAGGGTTAGGGTTATTCCGAAAAAGGAGAGACGTCGGACAGCCACGGTCCTAACTGTCCAGAGCGGGAACGCTGCAAACTCATCTTGGTCTCGAAAACGATGTGTACAGTCAGTTCACACTCTTGATATGACGTTGTACGGTTCAGATGCTGTCAAAAAAAGTCAGTTCAAAAGTCAGTCAGCCTATGGGAGGACAGGCAATATGACAGCGATGCACATTTTGCTGAAAGCCACAGCAAAAGCAAAAATTGGAAAGTATTCTATATCTGCTTTAAAGAAAAAGTGTTTATAAAATTATGGATGAGATATATCGTTGTAAATGATGTATAAAAATGTCAGGATCACAGACAACAGCCAGTGAGACTCATTTCACGGAACCAGGGGAACCGCTACCCCATGAAAACTTATCATATTGGGCCCCCAGCCCAGACCAGTCCAGTTATGCTCCACATTGTCAGTTAGGGGTCCTCTGAATCGCCACAGCTTACCCACACTTTACGGCGCCCTTGCAGGTGTGGAAATAATGTTATGAAAAATAAAACACTGAGGTAGTTTAGCTTGGTACCACTGATTCAAAGGGGAGTGTCACAAGGAGACACACACGCACACACACACACACACACAGGGGTGGGGGGCTCCCATCGCAGGCCCAGTGAAACATCTTAATGTATTCCGCAGTCGGAAGAACACTGGATTATCACTGTATGAAACCCACCAGGTCTGCATGCGATCAGAGGAATTATTTAAACAAAAAAACGCGGCCTTTCATATCCAATTCATGAGGAAGGCTTACTTTGTAAACCTATCTGCAGGACATTGAGACATAGGCAGTTCCATTATGGGGAGTTTTGCCGAGCACCCGGATTACCGCGATACGTTTTTTTGACTTTGCATGTGATATACTTAGTTGGGTATTACGGGTTTAGTGTGATTACCCGGGTCATTTAATCTGTCACTTCAAGCCCGATTTTGTTCCATAATACCCAGCGCGCGTGCCTCAGTTTGGGATTAATTCAATAAAGCTGCATTTGAAGCTTGTGATTTGGAAACGTTCAGAAATCTTGATATTGAGACAAACACAATAATTAAAAATAATCTTTTCTGTATTAATGGAACACTGAATTCATTTTCATGGATTTTTTTTAAATAAGCTTTTATTATGGATTTTGTACATACAATGCGTTTTATTTCTGTTAGAAGAAACCTGGAAGGACAGCTTACCTTACAGTGACAGTATTTTGGTGTAAGAATGATTATTCATAATCAGTTTTTAGTTTATGGAACTATAACTCATGGTAGTATTGGATGGATGGATGGGTGCATTGATGGGTGGCTGCTGTTTTCAGTTTGTTTTCAAGTCCTCTTTATATAGGTAAGCAGTTTCATGTAGTACCACTATTGTTGCAATATATTTCCTCTTTGTGGCATTTATTTCAGTTCGCACACAAGTACGGATGAATTTAATAGCTGCTTCTCAGTGCGTTTCCTCTAAAAACTCACCTTAAGTTCGTCTTCATTACTTGGACGAAGTTGGGGGGGCGTTGCTAATTCTGCCCGTCTTGCTCCATAGTTTGGAGCCTAAAACGGCGAGTTCACATTTATAGACTAAAGGACCGTATTTGGGCAAAGCTGCATACCCTCTAACGCTATTGCGTTACACAGATAAGGGCTTTCGGTTCCGTAATTTAGAATCAGAACTAAAACTGGGAAGCATGAATGGTTAACCTTCTCTGCATTAAAGAGGTGGAGGCCAGCACTATTAGGCTATTCTTTTCAGGTGAATTCCTGTTTTTTCTTTGGAAAGCTGAATATGGGCAGAACCACAGTGATGCAAGAAGTTCCAGGCGTGAGAAACACTGTCACGTGTACAATCCATTTGTCTGTAAAAATGCCTATAGCACGTGATTGTGTGTCATGCAGGGTGTTCCCCTGCGTTTCAGTACGGGGTGGCATAGCCTATGGGAGGAAGATTCTGTGCTTCCTAGGATAGGCACTGCTACCCGGCACTGCAGGCTCATGGGAGTTTTTCTTACACAAAATGTTCTGAGGGCAAAATGAAAAATGGTTGGTTCAGAGGGATAACCAATCAGGGAGGTGGGTCCAAGCAACAAGAGGAAGCGGGACCAGTCAAACAGATGTCTTGGTCCTGCCTACTCTAGTTGCTTGGACCCACCTCCTCTGCAATCTGATTGGGTATCTCTCTGAACCAATAATTTTTTGTTCTGCCCTCAGAACATTTTTGTGTAAGCACAACTCCCAGGAACCCATTGAAGATATGTGTATGGAGACATTTACATTATTCACATGTTTTTTTTTCAGAATTTTTTGTTAATTTTATGCTAGGCATATTAACTCAAGTCAGCTTATGTTAACCAGTTCCAACTTCAGATATTTATAGTGTCTTATAGTCAGATGTTTTTTAAGTAATATTTAAGCATGTCGTGCATATTAAAAAAAAATAAAATAATGATCAGCGTATAAAATATCCCAATATAAAACAAATCATCTCTTTCGCACACACATGAATAACGTACTGTATAGCATTCTCGATTTTTCCTGCCTTTTGCTTTGCAAAATCATGGGGCCCCATAAATTGCATTATTGCTGAGTAATTTTATTGCCTGTGATTTTTGTGATATCCCAGTGCTCTGGAAAACACAGGAGAAGCTCTGCACTCTATTTTTCTGTTAGCAGAAAGGCGCTCTCTTTTAAAAGTACGGGGTCCGGACCGAAGGGAAGAGGGACCCGTGAATTTTTACAGTCTGACACATGGAAGGAAGTTAATGACCTAATTGGGCTTTGGCTGATGGTAAAATCTGGGGGCGTCTGCTCAGTTTTGGCCAAGCCTGTGTATAAATTACAGATGTCAAGCACACGCTGTAATGGAAGAAAGTACCGGCAATTATCATATTATATTGCAGTCCATTAACTGGCCAATTTGATTAGTCGTCTTTGATTTGTCAGTTCAGCAGCATGTGATTCCCGCCAATGGTATTATATCCAAAACATTTCTCGCCATTTTTAATCCATGTAATTTGCAAACTGCACAGTAAATGCTCAAAAACGAGAAGCGTTTGCTTCCCGCTATAGTTTGTCTTCCATTGATCCTCCCTGAGGAGACTGAGAGAGTCTGGTGTCAATCCCTCCTACATTAAAACCAACCATCAGCGTGCAAATATCATGTCAAATTGTGAATGTTAAGTGCGTAAGAAAACAAAAGAGGAAAGAGGAACACAGCAGTGTAGCAGACGCCGTTTCTGTTACCTTGCTGACATCCTTTCTTTGCACTTTCATTTCTTTAGAGACCCGTTAAAGTTTCCTGGAAAGGGCTTTGCCTGTAAAGATGGGCGGCGTGTCCGTGTACCAAACCACTGTCTGTACCTTAAATTTCATTTGGATGAAAGAGAAACCTGAAGTTTAAGTTATTTTTTCCACCTAGAAAATGATGATGGGCCTTTTTGGATCAGAGACATTGTTGCACTGCGACATAAGTTTATTGCTTTATGAGACATAAATAAAATTTGCAGCTTGAAGTGGGTTTTCAGTCTTCACACACTCAGAATCACATTTGCAGACATGGCATATTGTTCATACTGGCTTGCTTGTTTGGGCCACATTTCACCCATCTTTGCACGAGTGTCCTGTGTATGATTGCAAAATTCTGGGAATTTTCCCATTGATTCCCATACATTCCTGTTAATTCCCATTAACCCTCTTAATTCCCATAGAATGCTACCAATTTGGAATATTTCAAAAATTCCCCAGGTTAACTTCCTTTGTGATGTAAAGTTTCTGGATAGTTTCAGGGCATTTTCTGCCCTTTTGCAACCCTAATCAGTGGTATTTTGTATAAAATATATAAATTCTCACTTCAGTAGAATCATCAGTGCAGTACACCATGCAGTGCACTGTGCTTTTGCTTCAGTAGAACCATCACTACAGTAGACCATGCAGTATAGTGTGTTTTTCATTCAACTGAACCATCACTGCAGTATATTATGCAGTGCCGTGTGTTTGAGTCAGCAGAATCATCGCTGCAGTACACCATGCAGTGAGATGAGTTTTAGCTTCAGGAGACCCATCGCTAAAAAAATCACCATCATTTTTTTTTCAAATAAAACTGCATTGAACTGATAAAATATAAAAATTAGTTTTTGTGTCTCTTGTTCCAATTTTAACCCAAATCCTTTTAGCAAACTCTAAAAAGAACAAATATTAATCTTGTTTTATACACTGATTACATTTATCACTTCTTTGGTAGCTAAAAATGACTGAAATCAGCGCTGTGTTCCATTGTAGTGTAAGAGATTACAGTACAGTTAATTGTCTAGCTACATAATTTTATACAGGAATTTTTGCCTCTTTGAAACTTACGGTGTTTTATTCTTTTAAAACAGTCTGGATTTTTATTCGTGTCTGAAACTACCAGTGTTTTTCTTTCAAACTCCATCTACCCATCCAATATCCTCCTGAGACCCAAGGGAAACAAGTGTCCTTTTGTAGGTTATTTGTCTTTGGAGGAAATAAGACATCTTACAATTTAGATTTTTTCAAATTTATTCTTATTTTAATTTCACAGCGTGTCCTCTTTAGTGCACAACAAGAATAAATATGTTTCCCAACATCAGTGAAAAAATAAATGCAAAAATACAATGTCCACTACAATGGACATAAATGAATAGGTCGGGTCTCAGGAGGTTACAAAGGATAGGTATTTGCATATTCTAATCTGATTTCATGTTTGTGAGAACAATTGAGACTAATTACCGCTGTTATTCTCCCGAATAAAGTTTATTTTTCCTAGTTGTGTGGTGCCCAAAAGCTGCCTGTTTGTTTACAGACTCATTGTCCCACCACATCCCAGTGCAGCACTGGGAATATATTACAGGGAGGCATTGCCTCATAAAAGTGTCAGTCCTGGCACCCCCAGCGGATTAAACTGCCAAACACAGCTACTGGCCGTTAGCATGAAAAGTTAATTCTGCTCATTAACATTCCAGTTCCGTTCTTGCCTTTCTGTCAGTCAGTTTTTGTAAAGTGTCTGTAAACACTCTTTGACTTGGATGTTGGTGATAGAGCTGATGCATTAAACTTTAAGTGGAACATGATTTGTGTGAATTCTCCGAATACGCTGTCAGGTTTGAACAGAATCACTTTATGTTGGTGTATTTTTTTCCATGAAGGTTATTTAGTTGTATTGCTAGGTAAAACCGTACTTCCTAAAGTAAGGATTTGAACACCATGGCTACCTGGTTACCTGGGCTGACCCTGCCTGAAAGTAATGTGGTGGATCAGTCCGACCCCTCTTTTGGGATGGACTGTCCTGAAATACCATTCTGTCGCAGGGACCTGTAATGGTTAAACTGCAGCTGGACAAGAAAATGTTACCCAGAGGTTTTTAAGTGCTGTGTGGCTACAGAAAAGAATGATACAGAAGTATGAGAATGAAACTAAAGGTATAAAATAAGCTAGTCAAAGCGGAACGAAACATAACTGAACTAATAAAATGTCTGTATAATGTTTCAAATCAAAATTTCTCCTTTTCCACGTAATCCCAAAGGATTTGAATTGGCTTTCCGAAAAAGAAAAAAAAAATCTCTGTAACTTTTTATATGATTTGAGCTCAGCAGTTGTTTTTTTGTTATTTATTTGTTTGTAATGAAGTGTATCACCTAGATGGTGCATTTAGTTGTAATTTTATACCTGCTATTTGTGATGTCAGTATTTAAAAGGTCCCTCTGTCCTCTGAGTTCGGCACAAAAGCCTTGTGTGGGAATTGCATCATATGTTAACAACAATGTAACTATTCTTATTTGTTTGTTTTGTTCCATAACCCATTTTAAGCTATTCAGTATAAAATGTCTCCTGTTATATAATTTGCTGCTGTGTCTGTTTTTATTGAATGATTCCAGCATGCTCAGCTGTATATGTAACTACTTTAGATGGTCATTTTACTGAAATTGACACTAATTTAGTAAAAAGCAGTTTTTTAAACTCTTTTTCTCAACCAGCTGAACATTAACACTTGAATGTGAAAATGGTTGCTGACTTATAGCACTTGGATTCAGCAGGTGCTGCCAGAAACAGGGCTGACGAACTGTTAATCCCACAGACCTGGGGGTGGATACTGTCCACTGACAGTTTTAATTGTGTTGTTTCTGTATTCCCTGACCTTTACGGCAGTCTCTCCACATTGAGCCTTTCGGTGTTGCTTAGAATTTCTTGCTTGCTATCTGGAGATAATCTTGTTAGATGCTGGGGATGGACGGGGAAGCGTGAGTTTGACCGACGCCTCACCTTTTGGCCGCGGCCCAGAGAGTCTCATTCATAATTCAGCCACTGTCCGGCCGTGTTTGTATGACAGTGACACCACAGTACTGCTGTATAGGATTTCACTACACACGGAGCAAGCAAAACTCGCGATGGAAATCCCCTCGGAATTGAGGCCTGTTATGTGCGAAATGCCGTTTCTGTAATCTGCCGCCAAGGACAGCAAGGGGACAGTTTCCTCTGAATTTCTGTCCTTGTTCTGACAACCACAGCTGGCTCGTTATGTAGAATATATGATATCTACAGTACATATCCACTGACGCATACCAGTCAAGAAGACAATGTCATCTTTATTTTTCATTCTTTGTTATACTATGAAATATTTATTCTTAATTATAATAATGTTCCAAAAATGTACTAAACTTACTTCACATTTGCTGTATATGCACATAATATATCCTGGTATATTCTCAAAGGATTCAAAATGTTTACTTTTATTTGTACTAGTGCAAGAATGAAGGACAGTGAAATGCTTACTTGTGTGTTTCCTGCAGACAGACACCGGACATAGGACAACCGCTTAGTGACAGGAAACAGGACGAACGCTTTGTAACAGGAAACAGGACGAACGCTTAGTGACAGGAAACAGGACGAACGCTTAGTGACAGGAAACAGGACAAACGCTTAGTAACAGGAAACAGGACAAACGCTTAGTAACAAGAAACAGGACGAACGCTTTGTAACACGAAACAGGACGAACGCTTAGTGACAGGAAACAGTGACGAACGCTTAGTGACAGGAAACAGAACGAACGCTTTGTAACAGGAAACAGGACGAACGCTTAGTAACACGAAACAGGACGAACGCTTAGTGACAGGAAACAGTGACGAACGCTTAGTGACAGGAAACAGGACGAACGCTTAGTGACAGGAAACAGGACAAACGCTTAGTAATACGAAACAGGACGAACGCTTAGTGACAGGAAACAGGACGAACGCTTAGTGACACGAAACAGGACGAACGCTTAGTGACAGGAAACAGGACGAACACTTAGTGACAGGAAACAGGACGAACGCTTAGTGACAGGAAACAGGACGAACGCTTAGTGACAGGAAACAGGACGAACGCTTAGTGACAGGAAACAGGACAAACGCTTAGTGACAGGAAACAGGACGAACGCTTAGTGACAGGAAACAGGACGAACACTTAGTGACAGGAAACAGGACGAACGCTTAGTGACAGGAAACAGGACGAACGCTTAGTGACAGGAAACAGGACGAACGCTTAGTAACATGAAACAGGACGAACGCTTAGTGACAGGAAACAGGACGAACGCTTAGTGACAGGAAACAGGACGAACGCTTAGTGACAGGAAACAGGACGAACGCTTAGTAACAGGAAACAGGACGAACGCTTAGTGACAGGAAACAGGACGAACGCTTAGTGACACGAAACAGGACGAACGCTTAGTGACAGGAAACAGGACGAACGCTTAGTAACAGGAAACAGGACGAACGCTTAGTAACAGGAAACAGGACGAACGCTTAGTGACAGGAAACAGGACGAACGCTTAGTAACAGGAAACAGGACGAACGCTTAGTGACACGAAACAGGACAAACGCTTAGTGACAGGAAACAGGACGAACGCTTAGTAACAGGAAACAGGACGAACGCTTAGTAACAGGAAACAGGACGAACGCTTAGTGACAGGAAACAGGACGAACGCTTAGTGACAGGAAACAGGACGAACGCTTAGTAACAGGAAACAGGACGAACGCTTAGTAACAGGAAACAGGACGAACGCTTAGTGACACGAAACAGGACGAACGCTTAGTGACAGGAAACAGGACGAACGCTTAGTGACACGAAACAGGACGAACGCTTAGTGACAGGAAACAGGACGAACGCTTAGTGACAGGAAACAGGACGAACGCTTAGTGACAGGAAACAGGACGAACGCTTAGTGACACGAAACAGGACGAACGCTTAGTGACAGGAAACAGGACGAACGCTTAGTAACAGGAAACAGGACGAACGCTTAGTAACAGGAAACAGGACGAACGCTTAGTAACAAGAAACAGGACGAACGCTTAGTAACAGGAAACAGGACGAACGCTTAGTAACAGGAAACAGGACGAACGCTTAGTGACACGAAACAGGACGAACGCTTAGTGACAGGAAACAGGACGAACGCTTAGTGACACGAAACAGGACGAACGCTTAGTGACAGGAAACAGGACGAACACTTAGTGACAGGAAACAGGACGAACGCTTAGTGACAGGAAACAGGACGAACGCTTAGTGACAGGAAACAGGACGAACGCTTAGTGACAGGAAACAGGACGAACGCTTAGTGACACGAAACAGGACGAACGCTTAGTGACAGGAAACAGGACGAACGCTTAGTGACAGGAAACAGGACGAACGCTTAGTAACAGGAAACAGGACGAACGCTTAGTGACACGAAACAGGACAAACGCTTAGTGACAGGAAACAGGACGAACGCTTAGTAACAGGAAACAGGACGAACGCTTAGTGACAGGAAACAGGACGAACGCTTAGTGACAGGAAACAGGACGAACGCTTAGTAACAGGAAACAGGACGAACGCTTAGTAACAGGAAACAGGACGAACGCTTAGTGACACGAAACAGGACGAACGCTTAGTGACAGGAAACAGGACGAACGCTTAGTGACACGAAACAGGACGAACGCTTAGTGACAGGAAACAGGACGAACACTTAGTGACAGGAAACAGGACGAACGCTTAGTGACAGGAAACAGGACGAACGCTTAGTGACAGGAAACAGGACGAACGCTTAGTGACAGGAAACAGGACGAACGCTTAGTGACAGGAAACAGGACGAACGCTTAGTGACACGAAACAGGACGAACGCTTAGTAACACGAAACAGGACGAACGCTTAGTGACAGGAAACAGGACGAACGCTTAGTAACACGAAACAGGACGAACGCTTAGAAAGAGGACGAACGCTTAGTGACAGGAAACAGGACGAACGCTTAGTGACACGAAACAGGACGAACGCTTAGTGACAGGAAACAGGACGAACGCTTAGTGACAGGAAACAGGACGAACGCTTAGTGACAGGAAACAGGACGAACGCTTAGTGACAGGAAACAGGACGAACGCTTAGTAACAGGAAACAGGACGAACGCTTAGTGACACGAAACAGGACGAACGCTTAGTGACAGGAAACAGGACGAACGCTTAGTGACACGAAACAGGACGAACGCTTAGTGACAGGAAACAGGACGAACGCTTAGTGACAGGAAACAGGACGAACGCTTAGTGACAGGAAACAGGACGAACGCTTAGTGACAGGAAACAGGACGAACGCTTAGTGACAGGAAACAGGACGAACGCTTAGTGACACGAAACAGGACGAACGCTTAGTGACAGGAAACAGGACGAACGCTTAGTAACACGAAACAGGACGAACGCTTAGTGACAGGAAACAGGACGAACGCTTAGTAACACGAAACAGGACGAACGCTTAGAAAGAGGACGAACGCTTAGTGACAGGAAACAGGACGAACGCTTAGTGACAGGAAACAGGACGAACGCTTAGTGACACGAAACAGGACGAACGCTTAGTGACAGGAAACAGGACGAACGCTTAGTGACAGGAAACAGGACGAACGCTTAGTGACAGGAAACAGGACGAACGCTTAGTGACAGGAAACAGGACGAACGCTTAGTGACAGGAAACAGGACGAACGCTTAGTGACAGGAAACAGGACGAACGCTTAGTGACAGGAAACAGGACAAACGCTTAGTGACAGGAAACAGGACAAACGCTTAGAAAGAGGACGAACGCTTAGTGACAGGAAACAGGACGAACGCTTAGTGACAGGAAACAGGACGAACGCTTAGTGACAGGAAACAGGACGAACGCTTAGTGACAGGAAACAGGACGAACGCTTAGTGACAGGAAACAGGACGAACGCTTAGTGACAGGAAACAGGACGAACGCTTAGTGACACGAAACAGGACGAACGCTTAGTGACAGGAAACAGGACGAACGCTTAGTGACAGGAAACAGGACGAACGCTTAGTGACAGGAAACAGGACGAACGCTTAGTGACAGGAAACAGGACGAACGCTTAGTGACAGGAAACAGGACGAACGCTTAGTGACAGGAAACAGGACGAACGCTTAGTGACAGGAAACAGGACGAACGCTTAGTGACAGGAAACAGGACGAACGCTTAGTGACAGGAAACAGGACGAACGCTTAGTGACAGGAAACAGGACGAACGCTTAGTGACAGGAAACAGGACGAACGCTTAGTGACAGGAAACAGGACGAACGCTTAGTGACAGGAAACAGGACGAACGCTTAGTGACAGGAAACAGGACGAACGCTTAGTGACACGAAACAGGACGAACGCTTAGTGACAGGAAACAGGACGAACGCTTAGTAACACGAAACAGGACGAACGCTTAGAAAGAGGACGAACGCTTAGTGACAGGAAACAGGACGAACGCTTAGTGACACGAAACAGGACGAACGCTTAGTGACAGGAAACAGGACGAACGCTTAGTGACAGGAAACAGGACGAACGCTTAGTGACAGGAAACAGGACGAACGCTTAGTGACAGGAAACAGGACGAACGCTTAGTAACAGGAAACAGGACGAACGCTTAGTGACACGAAACAGGACGAACGCTTAGTGACAGGAAACAGGACGAACGCTTAGTGACACGAAACAGGACGAACGCTTAGTGACAGGAAACAGGACGAACGCTTAGTGACAGGAAACAGGACGAACGCTTAGTGACAGGAAACAGGACGAACGCTTAGTGACAGGAAACAGGACGAACGCTTAGTGACAGGAAACAGGACGAACGCTTAGTGACACGAAACAGGACGAACGCTTAGTGACAGGAAACAGGACGAACGCTTAGTAACACGAAACAGGACGAACGCTTAGTGACAGGAAACAGGACGAACGCTTAGTAACACGAAACAGGACGAACGCTTAGAAAGAGGACGAACGCTTAGTGACAGGAAACAGGACGAACGCTTAGTGACAGGAAACAGGACGAACGCTTAGTGACACGAAACAGGACGAACGCTTAGTGACAGGAAACAGGACGAACGCTTAGTGACAGGAAACAGGACGAACGCTTAGTGACAGGAAACAGGACGAACGCTTAGTGACAGGAAACAGGACGAACGCTTAGTGACAGGAAACAGGACGAACGCTTAGTGACAGGAAACAGGACGAACGCTTAGTGACAGGAAACAGGACAAACGCTTAGTGACAGGAAACAGGACAAACGCTTAGAAAGAGGACGAACGCTTAGTGACAGGAAACAGGACGAACGCTTAGTGACAGGAAACAGGACGAACGCTTAGTGACAGGAAACAGGACGAACGCTTAGTGACAGGAAACAGGACGAACGCTTAGTGACAGGAAACAGGACGAACGCTTAGTGACACGAAACAGGACGAACGCTTAGTGACAGGAAACAGGACGAACGCTTAGTGACAGGAAACAGGACGAACGCTTAGTGACAGGAAACAGGACGAACGCTTAGTGACAGGAAACAGGACGAACGCTTAGTGACAGGAAACAGGACGAACGCTTAGTGACAGGAAACAGGACGAACGCTTAGTGACAGGAAACAGGACGAACGCTTAGTGACAGGAAACAGGACGAACGCTTAGTGACAGGAAACAGGACGAACGCTTAGTGACAGGAAACAGGACGAACGCTTAGAAAGAGGACGAACGCTTAGGAACAGGAAACAGGATGAATGCTTTAGTAACAGGACAAAGGCCAAACGCTTATATGTAAATGTAGATATGGGGCCTGTTTCAGTAAGCAAGATTTTTTGCTTGGCCACATAACTTGTCAGATTTAAGGAAGAATAACTATGGTATACTGTATCTACAGTATACTGTACATGCATGACAACAAAAAACAGTACTAAATAGCACAAAGCCAAAAATACTAGGGGTCATACACTGCATTCTATAGTGTGTATGTGTCAGGTTATTTATTGAGAGCTGGCTCATCCTAACTGAGCAAATCAGTCATAGTTATAATCTACTTTTATTTGCCCATAGTCCTGCCAAATAAGCTGTAGCCCGCCCCCTTTGATTTCATTGCCCAATCACTCTGTCTTCTTCCAGGTGGGTGGGAAGATGTAGCTGAAGACCTGAGGAGGTGGAACGGGATCCTGACACCTCGGAGCCTCTGGTTCTCCCCGTGGAGGAGGGAGAGGGTGGGGGCGGGGGGGCGTGGCGGGGGGGGCCCGACCTGCAGAGCACCGCCTCCACCATGTCCAAGAAAGGGCCCAGCGGGAGAGCCAAGGGGGAGCGGCTCGATGCCTTCGCCGCGCTGCAGGCGGCCAATGAGGAGCTGAGGGCCAAGCTTACAGACATCCAGATCGAACTGCAGCAGGAGAAGAGCAAGGTAGCCCCCCCCATCCTCCGGGTACACTTGTTCTGCCTCAGGTCCCCCTCCCTGAGATTTTCAATAAGCTGTTCCATGTGAGCAGGTACACTTCCTTTCAGTCATTCTGGATAAAATAAAATCTGTAATTTATTTGTCCCATAAAACAAAAGTATTTCTTTGCACCTCAGCACAGCTACAATTGTAAGCTGCAGAACTGAGCAATGATCAGTCATTTAGACACATCCAGGAACATGTTTAAATTGAATAAATCTGGTCTTTTATTCGTAGCATGCAGATAGTTCTGAATATGACTGAATGGTCAAATTAACCACTGGGAATAGAAAATGCACAGTTTTCCTGTGAAAGTCAAATACCAGGTATTTACATATGCATTTTAATATACTAAGAACCTTTATGATAAGGATTATGTAATGTATTACCTTTAAACTTATGTGTTGTCAGTGAGAACATGGATTCTCCCGAGCTTCATGGTCACATGTTCACTGTCCGCCAATCAGCAAAGACTGGATGAATGATGTAGTCATGGCTGAGCTGTAAGTTAACCTAGTTCGAATTCAGCTCGTGGCTGGGCGATATCATATCGAAATTATATCACGCATGCGCAACAATCACCAGGGCTTCAGATGACAGACGAAGCATTTGGACGCCAGCTTTTCGGTGCTATACGGACATTTGTTTACGCCCATAATTTGGTAAGAAAATTAGTAGTATGGCTTAAATATTAATGAGATGCGTTTTGTGATACCCAAAAGTTAGTAATCTGTATAAACTTTATTTCTTAAATTCGATTAGGGGAGCACACCACATAATACTATGGTTTGGTATACTACGGTTTGGTATACCTCAGTGCAATATGCACTGAAGTCGCGGTGAAGAAGAGCAGCCACATCATCTTTTAAAAGAGGAGATCTTGTGGATAAACAAGGTAAAAAGACGTCGGCGGTGTGACGGTACTTTTTGCAGTTCAACGTCTGACACATTTATTAAACATAAGGATATGCTGTATTTATACTGATAATGACTTTTGGGTGACATACAAAGCCTCATTAATATTTTAGCCATACTACTAAACTGCTTAACAAATTGTGGCCGTAAATAAATGTCCGTATTTCACCGAAAAGCTGGCACATGGCCAAATGTTGCACTTGTCATCTGAAGCCCTGGTGATTATTGCACATGCGCGATGTAATATCGATGTGAGATCGCCCAGCCCTAAGCTTGCCCTTTGACAGTTTGGAGTGATTAGACTTGTTCAGTCTGTAGCATTCCTTTTGCTGAGCCATGTGACACCCTCTAAGCCAGTTAAGCCAGCAGGCTTTCTGGGGGCGGGGCTTTGCTTGAACTTTTTGCTACCTGAAATGGGCCAGTGACCGGAGCGTTTACTTCCTGATCACTGCTTTTCCACTGCCGCCAGGAGCTGAGCCGAACTGGCAGTTCTCCATCGTAAAATATGTGAGGTAGCTGGCTCAGCAGTTTCACTTAGGCAGGTATTTATTTACAAATAGCCGCAGACAGACACCAAAATATGCATGCTCATCAGAAATGAAAGGGGAGATCATTAGGTTCACTTGTGAAATATCATTGTACAGATATGATCACAATAGTAATATAAGCGTCACAATAGTATTTCCAACATTCGGCATCTGAGTCACGTGACCGATTTCTGACAGTGTTTTATTGGCCAAGAAGGACATGACGTTGATGATGCTGATGTTGACGACTTGGGTCAGTGAAAAGCTGGAACAAACCAACACACCTGTCTCACAGGGGAGTTTATTGCCGCTTGAGCGACATGAGTAACTGTGGGGGGTGGGTGATGACCTGTGCTGGGGGGGGGGGACAGTGGGGTGTCGACTGCTTTCTTTGGGAAGCCCCCAGTGTCTGGGGATGTATGCAGAAGTGCCCAGTTAACCAGTGCTTTTCCTCTATGAAAGTGAACATTTTGAATCCTATGATGTATGTACAGCAAATAGGAACACATGTGGGGGTTGGGGTATGTGGTCCGCTACCAATGTGTAGTCCCCCCTCCCAGGATGATCGTAACAGCTGCTTGAGGAAGGAACAGCCTCAGCGTGGCTGGTCTGGACAGTCGTCCCCCCCCCCCAGGGGCCCGTTGTGCGTTCTGCTCATGCTGCAAGCTGATTCTTCGGACCGACCCAGATCGATTTTAGCAGATGGACCTGAGATGACCGGCAATGGCTTTTCCTGAGTACTGACCACACCCCTCACCTTATGCAACACAGCCGAGTCGAATCTGCTGCTCCCCCCCCCCCCCCCCCCCCCAACAACTCTACAATCCACAGTGCAGGAAACCATGACAGAAATACCGTTCTCAGCATTATCTATGGTGCTGGTATGGTACTGCGGTAAAGTTGTCTCCATCTGCCTGTACGTGTGAGAAATCCCACCAGGAGGATTCTAACGGACAACTTCCACACCTTGACTTTCGCTGAGCTGAGGAAACACCCTCATTCGGACGTCGGTGGCCGTCAGGGTGTGTCTTGTTGCACTGCAGGGAAGGGAGAGACACGAGCAAGATGTTAAATGTTACCTGACATCTCCCACGTAACATCACCCCCCATGTCTGTGACGGAACAAATAGCAGGTGATGATCTGAATGCCCCTGGACCGGAAGATACCGAGCTGAGCACCCGGACCTTTTGTGGCTCCATTGGCAAGCAATCGATGGCGTTACTGTGGATACGGAGCAAGGAGTTCTTGGAAATGCCCTGTGTTGCGCTCTGTTGAATACTGATTTTCACAGGCGAGCAAACAAACCAAAATGTATCACATCAACATGGCAGGAGCTAAAGGATTCGGATTCACAGTAAGTGACACTTTCCTCACTGTTGAGGAAACGGCAAAGATCAAGCTGTAGACTTCGATCTTGAGCTTCAGGTTTGGGAAAACATGGCGAGGAATAGAAACGATTTTCTTGCCTGAAGTCTCCAAGCTCTCCCATGAGAACTTTTTTTTTTCCCCCCTCCTAAAGAAGCACCTTCTTGTTGTGCCTCTGAACATAAGCAGTATCTTCAGATTTTTATCACAAAGGCTTGTCTCTTTTTCGAGAATCTGCAATCCCGTCCCAAGAAATTTTCCAGACCTGTTCATATGCTCTTCTAACATGGTACAATCCATCAGAAATATATTTGCATACTTTGAGGTTTTGCTTTGCTTATGATATCTAGGGATGAGAAAAAATCATCCCTCTCGTCCTGAACCTCATTTGAAATGGAAAGGTCATGTGACTTTAGGGAAAACAAGGCGAATGGAGGTTCTGAGCGAGACTTCGATTCATTTCCCCCGAGGTTAGCGATTAGTCTGGTTGCTGGGCCGACGTTGGCAGGGTGAGCAGTACCATGTCGTTCATTTTCCTCCCGACAGTGGAGAACAGCGGCGCATTGTGAGCCCCGTTGTTAAGCACGTTGTCCGTGGAGACGCCCGCTGTTTGTTGGGCCATAATGGACAATGCACAGGCACGTATGACACAAGTCAACAGCTCACTGCTATTGAGAACAGAACAGAGAGGAGTCACTCAGAGAATTTTAGCCGTCTGCTCATGATTCTTCACATCTGTCTGAAAAATGAATTACCTCAGTACAGCTGTAGGGTGGCATGTAGCTCAGTGGGTGTCTTGAAGCTTGTGGGTTCAAATCTCAAGACCAGCTGTTTGAGCTGCTAGGCCCTTAAGTCCTTAACTCCTCCTGCACTATGGGCACTAATTGATCCTGCTTTCTGATCCCAAATTTTTGTATGTTGCTTTGGACAAAAGTTAAATTAATAAATTTAAGCTTAAAATCTGTTTCCATTAGAAATGACTAGTTGTACCCTTGGCTGAACATGTAATTTTTAGGTTAGTTATGCACAGTATTAGTGTAGGCATTGCATAAACTGTTTTGGGTTAAACAGCATGTCTTTGCCCGGGCCAGTCGTGCCACGTGGCACGGAGTCCGGTCTACGCTGTGACAGACACGGGGAGGAGTGTCGGCCCCCAGCCGGCCTACTGGAAAGGCTCTCCCGGAGAATGTGTCACTTGTGCGTGTTGTTCCTATTTACCCACCCCCACACACACCCAGTCCCATACAATGTATACATTCTTCAGGTCTCTGTCCTCCTGTGAACAGACAGCTGTCATGGCCTCAGAAAGCAGCAGAGTACGGGAGGGGACGCGCGGCGTATAGCGGGCGCACGCTCAGCTCAAACACCGTGTCATGGTCATCAGTCACGGGTCGTGCCCCTAACCCTAAGTTACGCCTCGGAGTGCTTCGCGGTGCCGCTGTAAATCCCACCTCTGTGAAGCTCATAACGTACCGTTTTTGATGGGTCCGGATGATTCAGTTCTGTGGTCATTTTTGAGGCCTTACTTTTGTACTATTCAGCAACTCTGCCGTTAAGTGGCCGCTGTTTGATGGCGTAGGTTGTCCATGTTTTACTATATGCTGTCATGATTTTGAATAACGTATCGGTTCTTGTCACCGATGTACCTGCAGCTTGGGCTTGATGATACTCTGCCTCTTCGATAATGCTGTTACTCGCCTCATGTGTCTCTGAAGAGTCACCTGACAAAGTGCTGATTGTGAGGACGTAGCTGACATGGATTGCTAATGCCTGACCTGTGATTGTCATTTAACTTCTTCTGGGGTCACATCCTTTTTCTGGTGTTTCCAGTATCTTATCCATGCACTGTACACAGTATATTTGATGATTACCACAACGCTGACCTGGAGAGATGGAGGGATGGATGGATGGATGGGTATTTGATCACTGGAGAAAATATCAGACCTGGAAACACCAGACTAGTAAATGCATCACCATCAAGTAACCCCGCCCCCTTATAAAGTAGCCCCACCCCCTCATAAAGTAACCCCGCCCCCTCAGAAGGTAACCCCGCCTCTCCATCAAGTAACCCCACCTCCCCTCATCCCCCTTCAGGTCAGCAAATTAGAGCGGGAGAAGACCCAGGAGGTGCGGCACGAGCAGCACAAAGCGACAGTGGTGGTGACGGAGCTGCGGGCCAAACTGCACGAGGAGAAGATGAAGGAGCTGCACGGCCTGCGGGAGGCGCTGCTGCGGCAGCACGAGTCCGAGCTGGTGCGCATCATCCGGGTCAAGGATGGTGAGATCCAGCGGCTGCAGACGCTGGTGAACACGCTGCGCGACGGCCCCGCCGAGAAGCTGCGCAGCGCCCTGCTGGTGGAGGCCCGTGAGGAGGCCCGGCGCGCCTTCGAGGGCGAGCGCGGCCGCATGCAGAAGGAGATCTACGAGCTGAAGGCCGTCAAGCGGCACACGGAGGAGGCTCTGATGGCCGCCGTGCAGGCCGACAAGGACAAGGCTGCCGAGATCCGTAGTGTTTACCACCTGCACCAGGAGGAGATCGGCCGCGTCAAGAGGGAGTGCGAGCGTGAGATCCGCCGACTGGTACGTGCCCATCTTCACCTCCTGCCGCGTCTCCTTTGGCGTGTTTTAATCCCGATGAAATGATAAAAACGTGGTACGAAGGAGGGCGCTCAGCGCATTTTAAGACAATTCAGCCAATCCAGGCTTGACAGTCCTGTACCCAGGCAACTGTTGTCACGCCAACTGATTGTACTGAGACCGCCATTGGTGCGGCACGGATTTCAGGGCCGGCCGAGGGAGGGAGGTGGCCCTTAGCGGTATTCTGATGGGCAGCGACGTGTGTGTTACGAACAGAACCAACACAGCGGTCAGCATCAATTATTGATGCCTTTATGGCCTGAAATAGCACACGGCTTTGTGGCGGGTGTTTGGTCGCAGTCCGTTAAAAGGATTTACAGCGCAGTTTGTCACATGTAAATATTTTACAAGAGGCGCCCAGTTAGAAATTAATGTACTGTAAAAATGTTTATATGAAAATCATATTGTGGGAGAGATTATTAAATGATATGTTGGTAATGGCTGCATAGAAAGGAAATCATTGACCATACAAATCGCCGCTATTCGGGTTTATGATGATATTTAAAAGATATGGAGGTGAAACGACGCAGAAGTTTATGTTGTGGTCAGTTTTATTGGTAATCTGGTGGAAGATATTCCCGTTCCCTGTCTGACTGTGGGAAAGGAATGTAGTGTCTGTGTGGCGGCCTGTTAGCATTTAGCATCGGCTGGGACTGTAAAATGTAGCGGCCAGTGATTTAGATTCTCATTTAGACTCAGGGTGAGCGATAGGGTATTAGAAAAGTTCAAAATGTACCTCCTGAGGAACGAGCCGCCCAGGAACCCGGCCGAAATAGTGAGATATTGGAGGACCCTGTAGCATCGCAGCGGCTAACGGATGGATAAAGCCGGAGACGAGTTAGCATGCATGTAAAGGGCAGCCTGAATGCGTGGGAAGATGCCATCATGTGGACGGGCTGTGAGTAATGGGATGGGATTTCAGAGTCGGGGTTTTTTCAGAGGAACGAGCTCTGTGTGACCTGTAGTATCACTGGCACATCACTGGTGGAGAATAGCGGTGCTTTTAAATGAGACCCCCCCCCCCCAGATCGCTCTCGGTTGCCGAGAGACCAAAGACGGAACGGACAGAAAGGGTCACATTTTTAAGGTCGACACAGTATTTTCAAATTTGTGCTGAAGTGGGCTGGAAGGCCTGGTTTTCATCCTGCCTCCTGGTTTATTTAGAAAATCCAGGAGCACAGACCTGCTATGGTGGGGGTGGTGAGGGGGGGGGGGTGAAAAAAAGAGAGCAGCCCAAATCCCCCCCCCCCCCAGGATCCCAGCACAGATCACAGAGTGCTCTAGTCCTGTCTTCGATGACTTGCCTCCAGATCAATAATCATCACACTTGTATGACCACAGCTGTAAGCTTCCCAATTGTAATTGAGTACTTTAGAAATCATGACACGGGATATTCTCAGTGCCATAAAGCAATGTTTTAATTATACAGTCACTAAGCAAGAATACAACAGATAATGTAAAAAATACAACAGAATTGCGTAGGAAGGTTTTACTTCCAGACACAAAAGTCAAGGGAATTAAAACATCACAGATTCCTTAAATGGGTTTGGAGAACATTTTCTGCCATTTCAGTCCTTCTGAACATGTCGGTGAAGACCACCACAGTTTTTTAAAGTGATAGGGAGCGGCAGGGTGGTGCTGTAGGTACCCTCAGAGGTGGGGGTTTGAATCCAGCCCTTGCTGTCTGTCTGTCTGTCTGTCTGTCTATTCTCCCAATACTCTCACTGAAGAAGCACGTGGCCTCAGTCAGTGTTTCCCAACCCAGTTCTCGGGGACCCACAGACAGTCCACATTTTTGCTCCCTCCCAACACCCTGCCAGACAGTCCACATTTTTGCTCCCTCCCAACACCCTGCTAGACAGTCCACATTTTTGCTCCCTCCCAACACCCTGCCAGACAGTCCACATTTTTGCTCCCTCCCAACACCCTGCCAGACAGTCCACATTTTTGCTCCCTCCCAACACCCTGCCAGACAGTCCACATTTTTGCTCCCTCCCAACACCCTGTCAGACAGTCCACATTTTTGCTCCCTCCCAACACCCTGCCAGACAGTCCACATTTTTGCTCCCTCCCAACACCCTGCCAGACAGTCCACATTTTTGCTCCCTCCCAACACCCTACCAGACAGTTCACATTTTGCTCTTGGTTGGGTACCTGGGAGGGTTCTTTCAACTGCATTATGCTTTGGAATGAATGTGTTTTTTCTCGTGAGAATCGTGCAAATTGTTGGCTTCCCTATCTGTGCCGCTTCTAGCATTAAACCAATAAAGAGCAGCTTCAGTTTTAATAGAGCTGTCATCTCCTTCATAAAATGACTCACGCACTCGCCACAATGCCTTTATTTGTGCTCTGTATGTGGGTTTTCCACATCAAAAACATTCTGCACCCTTTAGGTTTGTAGCGTGACATAGAACGAACAAGATGGCAGCTTCGCTTTCTCGCCAGCATGTTTGATTTCGCTTTGTCCGGACATCGTCTGAAGTAAACAGCCAGCTTAAGACTTTGCAGGATGGATGGTTGGGTCTCTGTCTAATTGATTTTAACTGCTGTGTGAGATGGAATACACAGGCATTCCATTCCATACCTGCATCAACGAGCAGGTGGGGCTTCCTGGGGGCTTCCAGAGTCAAACGTAGGTGCAACTGGGACCTCACCATTCACCCGTATCCTGGTTATACTGGTCCTGTCTATCCTGCCAGAATCCTGAACTAAACCTGCCTCCTCTGTCCCAGCCCAGGTAGCATGCGGATGTGGGCCACTTCTGGCAAGTGTGTGGCACTGCTGTCCCGGTTCCGGCTCCGGCAAACGGATGTATGCCAAAAGTGGCCAACTTTGTGATTAGACAAATGTGGCCCAAATGTCAGAAAACAGATATGAGCCACATGTTGAATACTTTATTAAAAAATAGTTATATGGCTTGCGGCTCTGGCCCACTTCTGGCAAAGGTATGGCAAATGTGCGACCCGCTCAATCACCGTCATTCCATGCGGTATGTGGGCCACATCCGGGCCAGAAAGATTTTGCTATCTGGGAGGAGGAAAACGCATCCTATAATCCATCTGTAACGTCCTGGGGGGTTTCTGACGGCCTTGCTTTCTGAAGCTGGTGTTCTGCCCCTTTGAAGGCCAGAGAGGAACATTTTCCCCCAGACGAAAGACGTAGGAAATGTCAGGCTTGATCTCCAGGAGCAAACATGCCCTGGGAGTCTTGACAGCAGGCCCATTGCATTATGGGCAAACTGGCACATGCACAACCACGACATCAGTTCTTAGCAGTGGTTTCGATGGTACAATATACCTGCAGCAGGTACACCAGGGATAAAACCATGACAAGCTTTTAATCACTAATTAAAAAAAAATGTCTCCTCCGATGTTACTTTTTATACTGTTTGGGCAGGTGAAGCGAAGGTAATCGCATGCTTGGAGTATTAAGGAAACTCGTTGGTGTTTGCTTGTAACAAGGCAGAAGGAGAAAAAAATTGAGCAAATTGGAGGATCATTTAGTGAACACACACGGATATCAGGGACATACGTTAAACAACTGAATTACCGAGTAGCTCTTGTGTTTTTTTTCCTTCTTCTTTTTAGAGGCGCACTGGGCGGTGTCAGGATCTGTAGGTTGTGGATCAGGCTCCCTTCTGAGTTTGAATCCCATGGCCGGTAGTGTAATCATATACATCTTTAATCATAACTGCACTAGGGGGCCTGGATTTTAGATAGCCCTGCTCTCTGTCAACAAAAAGATAATTATTAAATAATAGAATGTTCAGCAAACTCAAATTTAGACCCTAAGCATGGCAGTAGTGATTAATGTGGCATGAATGAGCATTAATGAAAATGGCTCCTAATCCATTCCCCCTGGCTGCCACCTGCGTTAATTGATCCCTGATCCCTTCCATGTTTGGCTCTTTCCCACCTTCTCCCAGGCTTCCTTTGATGTAATGAGTTTTCTCGCTTTATTTTTCTCTTTGGTACCAAGGCAATCCAGAAAAAAGTAATTTTTCTGACCATTAAATCTTACTAAGTATTTAGTTTAAGCACTCGCTTGCCACAAGACACATCTAAAATTAGTGAGAATTTAAATTTCATGTCTGTTTAGTTCTGTACCTGATATAATTATGCAGAACTGTACAATTCATATTTCTTATTTAATTCAGTTTCATTCATTCGGTATTTTTTTTTTACATCCTTAGATAACCCTGTGTTTAAAAATAAGCAGCAGATTACTCCATAACTGAAAGGGTCAAGAGAGCGAGGTTTCTGAGGGGGAAAAAATCAGTGGTTTTGAGGAGAAAAGCACAGTAACTGTGCAGCATATGCACATGCGTCATCGCTCACACCCGAGAAGGTACTCACCGGGAAGCTGTCTGTGGAGAGGCGTGTCATTCCAGCCAGAGCTACAGGGTATGCTACGGATTCTTCACTGGGGGGTCCTGCTGCCCTACAATCCCCACAGGCACTAAGCATCTTAAGTCACAGACATATTTAGAAGAAAGGTGGTTATTTTTACCACTGGACAGTAGGCGGGGCACACGATCCCTATAAAATAATTTGCCCAACCTACATATAGCAAAATGTGAGTAATGTTTGTACACAGACAAATGATCAGTGGTGTATATCAGTTAGTCTCACACACCAATCCAGGCTTGAATTGGCTTGAACTTTCTCAGGGTTACACTGTCATTGCCCATTTTCTGATATACTAACCTGAGGAATTAAGGATGTGATTTGTGTTGGGTAAGGCACTGGCGCTGAGTCTTATTTGTGATTTGCTTTGTAACAACGTAAAATCGTTTAGAAGCTTTAATCAGAATGGCACCCAAACATCATAAATATTACGGGAAGATCCCTTTCTGTAAATTGTACATAATTTATCGACCTACACTGCTCGTTTGCAAAAAGGCCAGCCCATTGATTTATTTTTCTCGAGATCACATGCAACGAATCTTAAATTTGGATCAAAGTCCATTTGGCGTCTCCGAATGGGTACTGGGTCATCACTGTCTGCCGAATGGAAGGCAGGTGAAGCGAAAATGCACATATGACAAGAAGCACCAGGTCACGGTGTTTCGTTCCATTCCTTAGCCGTGTTTAGCGGCACACAAAGGTGCAGGGTGGGAGGAGAGCCGAGCCGACATGCTCCACACACGCACAGTGGCTGTAGCTTAGTGTGTCTCCTGGCCAGTGTGGCACCAAGCATCAGATTCACCAAAGAGCATTATCTACCCCAAGAAGAGATCCAGAGCTCTGAGTCACACCAATGAGATGCTTCCTCTCCCTACAGTGAGGGTTGCAGGATTACTATGTGGTTCACAGGATGGGAAATTAAATGGGCGACGAGGACATGCAAATCTGCTGTGCGATTGGCCGATTTGTCATGCCAACCAATAACGATGATTGAGCTTCTAACTCTAGGTTAATAAAGAGTATGGTAGTTATGCGAGTATTTTGTTCTTAAAACTACAGAGTAAAAGTTGTGAAGGAATGTTCAGTTTCTTCCCTGGATTTTTTAATCCGTTTACTCGAGCGATGTGGCAGCTTCGGAACAGGAAAAAGGCAAGATTTGAATACTGAGCGATTTGTTCTTGTGGTTACATAACACTGCACTAAACTGTACTCTTTCTTTAATACTATACAGTAGTTTATCATTGTGCTCTTCCAAATTCTGCGGCTGGCAGTTACACCATGCAAATATAATTCAAATTATGTGGAGTACCCTTACGTCCTTTTTGATTATGTATTTTTCTGTATGCCTCCTGCTTGTTGACGTCTCGGTGTGACTGAGCAGAACAGGAGCAGCTGCGGAAAATTAGATATCAATAAATATAAATGAAACCACAGTGGCAAATGGATTTAAAGAGACACAAATTTCTCTCGCCCCGTTCAGCACTGATTTATTAATTAGGAACTATTAGGAACTTTCTGCTCTACCCCCCGCCCCCCCCCCCCCCCCCACACACACACACACACACACACACACACCAAGCTGCTTCCGTGCGGGCGGGGCCAGCATTTCCATGGTGACGGCAGCAGGGGGGCCCCCGCGCTGTGCCTGTCTGTGTGACTGTGTTCTGTTCTGCCCTTTGTAGATGGATGAGATTAAAGTAAAAGATAGAGCACTCGGCATGCTGGGTAAGGAGCTGAGCGTCCAGACTGGGCATGAGCTCCAGAAAGAGGCTGTAGGGGAGCAGCTTCTCCAGTACAGGGAGGCTGAGCAGCAGCCAGCCAGCCCCAAACGGGAGGCCCCTTATGCAGGAGATGCCGCCGATCAGTCGGATGCCTCATAAGCACTTTTACCTGCTTTGTGTCGTCCTGGCGCAGTTGCTGCCTGTTGACGGGAAGCAGCAGCAGGTGCACCCCCGCTTTCCATCTGCGATCCGAGATGAGCCTCTTATCCTGAGCCCCCATGCGCAGCGTCGTCCTTCGCCGCTGTCGTCTTTGTTGTTGTTTTATGTTGTTGCCGTCGCGTTAGCGTCACGCTAAGGCAGCGCGTCTCCTGTGACATGTGCCTTGTGTTCCGCCGTCGGAGTGTTGCTGTCGCCGAATCTCCGCTCGCCGGACCTTGTGCACTTGGCTCGAGACGCCACCCCCACCGCGCACCATCTTTAGGCCGGATGTAGCTCAGATACAGCCAGTGTGCGCTGGCCGGCTCGAAACTCGGTACACGCCGACAGTCTGACTGATCTGCAGAGTGGTTATTTTGTATTTCGTCATTATTCAGAGAGGCCAGTCCTGTAAATGCCCTCCTTTTCAACAACGCCCCCATTGTAACCACGCCCCTCATTTTAACCACGCCCCCCCGTTTTGCCACGCCCCCTCGTTTTGACCACGTCCACTCGTTTTAACCACGCCCACTTCCCCTTCCTGTTCTGCAGCCCACTTTCTGTTGGGTGAACTCCCTCCCCACCGTCACCCCAAACTTGAGCAATTGCAGAAACAATGTGTTACTTTTGCCAGATTGCCCACCATCTGTCCAGAATGAAAATTAAAGGGCGTACTCCATCCTGCCTCCTTCACAGAATTAGAATATTTGGTTCACAGCATTTATTTTTTTTCCCCAAGCATTAATCTCAGGCACACAGAGATTCCCCCAGACATTGTCTCTCTCTCCCTGAATCTTCAGCACACTAATATATACTCATATAATCCTTCTCCCAGCATGGAAAATGTTGCGTTCCAGCTCACAGATTGCAAGCAATACGTCTCTTACCTGTAAAATACTTTTTCCAGCACAGTTTTTGTTGCGTGTTGAGACTCCGTCCTTTTTTTAGTCACTTTGTTTTTGTTCTGCCTGTGTAGCCGGCTGACCATGTGCTGTCCGGCAGAACTTGGAGGCTCATCAGTTTGTTTCCTAATGTAGATACACTTCAGATGCTCTAAGGATCATCTAAGATTCATTTACGACCATTGGGGTCTCCTGCACCAGCCGAATAAGGAATTTGTGGATGACTTGCTTTTGCTTTTTTATTTTCTAATTGTGAAATTTTTTTAAACCATTAGCATAATGCGGAGAGTGTATAATTTTAATGAGTGGAGACAGAGGAAATCCTTTATATATTTTTGTCACTCCAGTTGCATTATATGCTTGTGCTTAAACGCTAAAGGCAAACCTACATATGTCAGGTATGAAATATTTTGTTATTTGTGTGTAAGGCGGCCTGGATTTCTCTCCCTCCTGCACCCCCGCCCCCCCCCCCCCCACTCAGACACTCACAGATCCTCAGTCCACTTTCCATTCTTTGCACATTGTTCCTACCTCCCAATAGCATCTAATGATCTCATCACAACAGGCTCCATCTTACAGTCGTGTCACACCAGTGGTCCTTTCTGAACGCTACTGGGCCCATTAAAAGCCCTGGGGGAGGAGGGGTCCAGTATCTCCGGGCTTCATTGAGGCCATTGGTGTGATTATATAGTTCCCGCCCCCCAGTAATGGGAAAAAGTGCTGAGGTTGCAGTTATCTGCAGTTGGTCTTCATTTTAGGAACAGCAGTTGGACGAAAAGGACGCTCGCCGTTTCCAGCTCAAAATCGCCGAACTGAGCGCCATCATACGCAAGCTGGAGGACCGCAATGCGCTGTTGTCTGAGGAGCGCAACGAGCTGGTGAGTGAAACGCGGCCTTCGCCAAGTCCCCACGACTACCTTCACGCTTCATAGTTAGTGAGTGACCCTCACCTTTCACAAAGTCCCCATCACTGCATTCCTCCTTCACGGTTAATGAGTGAACATTCTTTCACAAGGTCCTCATTACTGCCTTTATCCTTTACAGTTAGTGAGTGACCCTCACCTTTCACAAAGTCCCCATCACTGCATTCCTCCTTCACGGTTAATGAGTGAACATTCTTTCACAAGGTCCTCATTACTGCCTTTATCCTTTACAGTTAGTGAGTGACCCTCATCTTTCACAAAGTCCCCATCACTGCATTCCTCCTTCACGGTTAATGAGTGAACATTCTTTCACAAGGTCCTCATTACTGCCTTTATCCTTTACAGTTAGTGAGTGACCCTCACCTTTCACTAAGTCCCCATCACTGCATTCCTCCTTCACGGTTAATGAGTGAACATTCTTTCACAAGGTCCTCATTACTGCCTTTATCCTTCACAGTTAGTGAGTGACCCTCACCTTTCACTAAGTCCCCATCACTGCATTCCTCCTTCACGATTAATGAGTGAACATTCTTTCACAAGGTCCTCATTACTGCCTTTATCCTTTACAGTTAGTGAGTGACCCTCATCTTTCACAAAGTCCCCATCACTGCATTTATCCTTCATGGTTAATGAGTGAACATTCTTTCACAAGGTCCTCATTACTGCCTTTATCCTTTACAGTTAGTGAGTGACCCTCACCTTTCACTAAGTCCCCATCACTGCATTCCTCCTTCACGGTTAATGAGTGAACATTCTTTCACAAGGTCCTCATTACTGCCTTTATCCTTCATAGTTAGTGAGTGACCCTCACCTTTCACTAAGTCCCCATCACTGCATTCCTCCTGCATTCCACTGCATTCCTCCATCTTTCACAGTCCCCATTGCAAAGTTTGTCTTTCACAGCTAGTGAGTGAACCATGCCCTTCACAATGGTCCACTCATTGCCTATGTAACTTAACAGTTATTGAAGATTCTCATCACTGCCTTTACAGTTAGTGACTCAAAATTATTTCTTTGTCAAATGTGGATGTCAGAAAGTGCACGGAAACTTTGAAAAGTTGTATCCTTGTGCCCAAAACATTAAGTGTTTTATTTAAAAATATATCATGCCTATTTTCAGGTGATTGTGTGGTTTAAAAGACTTTTTAAGTGTCATTCTGTGATACCTCCAGAATAATTGCTGTTATTTATAAGCAACTTTCTTGTTACAGAAAAGTGACATAATGCCATAAAACGATCTGCATCCATCTACATTTCTTACCGCCCACTTTCTGTAACTGGAAAAAATTGCCAGCTGCGGTACTCGCATGATACCACACAATGTTTTAAAATACTTCTGACAGTTTCTGTTAGCGTAATCCGATAGTAAGTGTCAAGAAAAGTATCACTGCAGGGAAGACAGGGATGTCTCTCTGTACCTTTTCCAAAAAAAATGTCAACTTAGATAGATAGATAGATGGATGCTTGTGATTGAGTAACTAATAAGGGATAATGATAGATATATTTCGTACTGAATGTTGTATTGCATTTGGTTTACATTACATATGTGTATTACATACAAAATCTTCATTACGATGAGGGCTGCTGCTGGTATGACGAATCCAGATCCTTTATTAGCATGCTATATAAAAATAGAAGTGTGTTAATGAGCTTGCGCTGCCCTGTGGTGGTATTCTCCTGGTGCTTTTCCTGCCCCTGTGAATGCACGAGGGGGGGAGGGGTTAGGGGGGGGAGGGGCTGCAATCGAAGTATGAATTATTTACTGCAAACATACTGCACAAGCTTTACTGTGATTTTTAAAAAAGAGCCGATTATGAGTAAAGGCGATGTAGGGTTTGGGCAGCAGTGAAGTGGCCCCTCGTGCCTGGTGACATTAACACTTAGGGAAGCTGAGGAGATGCACTGTGCACTGGGGTGTGGGGGCGCCAAGCCCCTGGCTGGGGGACACGAGGAGCTCGGTGTGGAGGAGCTCGGGGCTTGTCTCAGAAGACGGAGACCAGCTTTATCTTGGACAGTGAGTGATGGATCAGCTGTGAAGGAAGCAGGATGACAACATGGGTGTTTTATCACTGCAGCTTACAGGTTCCCTTCAGAGGAAAATGCAACACACTGGTCTCTTTTTTTTGGGGGGTGTATACAGGGGCAGAGCCATAGGAGCAATGGCCCCAGCCGAAAGCTGATTGGTCCCAGGAGGAACCCCCTCCCCTGTCACTAACTGATTCGAAATATATCATTGGCTAATGATTAAGTTGGCCCCTCTGTATGAATTATGTCCCCCTCATCCTAAAAAACCCCCAGAATCGCCCCTTCTCTTTTTCCTAACTTTTTGGTCCCTCGTAGGATATTGCAGCCTTGTGTTTCCGTTTAGAGGATTTAGCTCTTTGTGATTGGAGCTGAAGGCGTTCTTTGTGTGTGCGCACGCACTAACTGCGCTCCCGCGCGTGTGTCTGCGCAGCTCAAGCGTCTGCGGGAGGCCGAGGCCCAGTACAAGCCCCTGCTGGACAAGAACAGACGGCTGAGCAGGAAGAACGAGGAACTGGCCCACGCCTTCAGACGCATGGAGAACAAGCTGAGATTCGTCACGCAGGAGAACATCGAGATGGTGCGCGGGCCGTCTCCGCCCATTCATGCTCATGATTCATAAACGGCCTGGATATCCAGAGTTGGGATATCCCAGATTCCTTCATTTGACTCACTTGGTTGGCTAAATTCCGTGTCCGGTAGCTATCAGCATTTAGGTGATTGTCTAAATCCAGAATTAAGGTACTCTGTCCAACACTGAATAACATGGTAATGTCTTGTTATGGTCATTGAGAATTTTTTAGTTCCCAAGGGATGCCTAAAGGATATTAATACATATTAAGTTAACAAATATACTGTACTGCTTAGGAAACGGTTTCAAATCAGGGTTCTCTAAGCAGCAACACAAAATATGCTGCTATATTCAGCTGTTTTAATGAGTAAAATTATGTAATTCCTCCACACTGACTCGCAGAGGGAAAAGGTCGGGACGATTCGGCGACCCAGCTCTCTGAACGACCTCGACCAAAGTCAGGAAGAGCGGGAGATCGAGTTCCTACGGCTGCAGGTTGCTGAGCAGCAGAACATCATCGACGACCTGTCCAAAGTAGAAACCCCTTCTTCCTTCTGCACATAGTGAACCATTTGTCTCTGTAGCCCTTAGTGTTTCAGACCTGGAGACTTACTGTATTTGCTCTCATATTCCAGAAGCATGTTGATCTATTTCACGCTACACTATGATGCTAGAAAACGCATGTTTAAATTGCATTTCAGCTGCATGACAGTTTATAGTCTTACCTTATTTGATGTCTTGCACTTCAAAGTGTTTCTTGAGCATTTTTGACATTTTTTAGGCATTTGAAACGGCTGGATACGTGAAAAGCGTGATAGTAAGTTTTCTGTTAATAATAATTATTATTCCTCTTATTATAATTCCTTATTTTCAAAGGTAAATACATGAAACATCACATAACACTATAACAAACACCATGACACTATACGCCAAAACTACTTTGCAACATAAATGTATAGTGTACTGGCCATTCATTGTCATTAATATGGAAATGTATGCTAGTCCTGGTCAGCTGACTTTGAATTATAATTTTCATATGATTGGCTGCAATTTATCATGTTTTACACCTGTGTCACCTCAGGGTGGAGCAACTGAGTATGTTGTGGATGCTTTGTCCCTTTACCCTAAAGGGTGTGGTGATTGTTTCTGTCTACTTATGCATCTCCCTTATACTCCCAAATCTATATTTCCTGGGGTTGTTGCGCCCATTATGATGGTTTACTTGGGGGTGTGGTGCTGTGGTGGGTGCTGTGGTGGGTGCTGTGGTGGGTGTTGTGGGTGCTGCCTTTTAAGGACTGAAGGTCCCACCCCTCTCTTCCAGGAACGAGACATGTTGCTGAGGTATCGCCGACAGAGGAAGAAGTTCATTAAGCCCTGTAAGGTAGGGACCAGATTTGACAGCATGCAGTTTTACTGCTGCTCTGCTGAGTTGCGTTTGTGAGAGAGTCCAGATGGGAGGCATTAAAACAGAAACCACCCGACAAGTGGTCTGTGACGGCGGGAGCAGTCAAAACAGGTGTGCAGCAGACCACGAAACGTCGGGGGAGCGAAGTGTGCGATCGATAGGGGACCTGGAGCTGAGCCAGGCAGCACTCCTCCTGTTCCGCATGGTGGCCGTAGATTGTTAAAACAATCGGAAACTGACAGCTGGAATGCTCGCTTTCACAGAACCGGTACACCTGCCAAGTGAGGCTCGGACCGGTTACCGGCGCTGTAATGATGGTCCTGCTTTAACGCTGCTAGGATCAGGGAACTCAAAACAATAGTACAGCAAACAGCAGTAGATGCAGACAATGGTACGGGTATTTAAAAGCACAGAAAATGATAAATAGATACAAAAAAGGTAAAAACAAACAGAAGCTTGCTGGATGGCAGCTATGCTCGTGGGCTCCATCTTGGACACCTGTATGACTTCTGGTGATTTTGCCTAGAAGCCAGTGGTGGAGACGTTTTTCGGCTACGATGAAGAAGCTTCCGTGGATTCGGACGGCTCCTCGATCTCCTACCACACAGACCGGACGCCATGCACCCCGGATGACGATCTGGAGGAGGTGAGAGCATCAGGCTCCGTTCTGCTACATGTACGTCTGTCTAGTAAGTTCCGGGATCCGAAACAATCTGCCCGGATTGTTTCCTCGGAGTTAGAAGAATGTTGAAAATACGTACGGACGTAGTGTAGTCATCTCCTAAATGCTGACGTCATGCAGAGACCTCGTTTTAAACGTACAGACACTGTGTAGAGGTCCCAGAACACGTTCTTATTATTCTCTACATTCTTACCATCCTGCACATGGGCAGTCAATCAAAATCCATCTAACCTCGTTGACCCAGAGCAGGCAGGTAGCAGAGGTCATCTCGGCTGAGTGAATCTCGATTCTACAACATGGTGACGTCGTAGCGGCGACGTGCTACTTGGCGTCACAGAGAGCTGACGGCGACAGTGTTGTGTGAAGGGGAGGAAGTATCTCACGATGGGGAAGAAATCGCTCTGCTGCTCGTGTTTCCAGGGCATGATGAAGGAGGAGACGGACCTGCGCTTCCGGCAGCTCACCATGGAGTACCAGGCCCTCCAGCGGGCTTACGCTCTGCTTCAGGAGCAGGTCGGAGGGACGTTCGACGCCGAGAGGGAAGTCAAGGTAAGCAGAGGCTGCCAGGGTAACATGCCGAGCTGCCCACAGACTCATTTCTCATTAGCATGCTAATGCTAAGCAGGTTAAGCATTCGTTTTTTGTTGTGTGTCGTTCACTCTTAATTTACGGTCGTTTAATCCTTGGTCGTATACACTTATCAACTGACCCCTGACCAGTTTCACAGTATAGAATTTGCATTTGAGGGTTTTAAGTAAGAGATTCACAGAAGGTCGCCAAATATTGATAATCTGTGGCTTGATTTCAGTGCAAATGTTTACTGCCCTCAAAAAAGTGCAGAGTTACCTAGTCATCCCAGCAGACGATGTTCGGTTTAATTGGTTGGTAATTCAGCAAGATGGATGTTCTGCTCGTCTGTCTGTTCATCTTGCTCCTCAGACCAGAGAACAGATGCAAGCTGAGCTCATGCGATACCAGACGAGAATCGAAGACCTGGAGCTCGCTATGGCACACCAAGGCCAGGCAAGTAGCCCAAGCACTCTGCCCCCTGCTGGACGTCACGGGAATCAATTGCGCCAGAAACCGCTGCATTCTGTGTTCCATTGTTGCCAATGCAGTGCATCTGCTGGTCACCCTAGGCAGTTTCTACTCCCTGCAGTGTCTTTGGTGCATAGAAACTGTCATATTTGCAGGGGGGGTAAGAGATGCATCAGTAAAAAAACGTTGCTTAGTCTATCAATACATCTGGATAAGTGCTTTGGGTTCACTGCAGGCGGAAGGATGCTAATAAAATTAATCGAATTGAATTTTATATGCTTCTCCAAGACCTCAACAGCTGAGGGTCAGATTGAAGTTACTTACTGTTAGATTTTTATATGCCATACTGTCTGGCTTCAGACTTTCCGTTGGTTCTCTTACTTGTGTCAGTGGTTTTCCACCGTTACTGAAGAGACACGCTTTCGTCACAGGGATGTCCGTTTAATTAGATGAAAGCATTAATGGAGCCGTTCGGCCTTACCTGCCTCACCAAATGAGAAGAGGGAAGTCATGCTCGTTTCCATATTTTTAAAGGCAGTGTTGACATTTCAAAGCATTCCAAGCATTACCTCGGAATTTTATGTCAGCTGACATAAAATGGATTTCGTCCCTGCCTTTAATGTGGTCTGTTGTGAAATTGAATTGCATCTGGCATGCGTTCCATGATTGCATAAAAAGGCTGTCAGGACATCGCTCACTCGTTTGGGCCGCCCTGCAATGAGGGGATGGGGGGACTGGCGTCGCGCCCGGGTCCACGTTCGCCCCTCTCCTCACCTTTCCTGAACTAAAGCACTTAGCTGCTCCCTTTTTGGGCCACATTGTCTTAGCGGTGAAAAGCCCTGAGTGCCGTGTGCTGAGTCAGAGTGCTGGAGTCAGATAATGCCAGAGGCCTGGCTGGGCTGCGCTTATGCAGAAAGGCCAGACCGAAGACTGAAGGACAGGGAGGCAGTGTAAGACAGGGGCTCTGGGGCAGGCGACTGGAACTGCGGGGCAGGCGACCGGGACTGCGGGGCAGGCGACCGGGACTGCGGGGCAGGTGACCGGGACTGCGGGGCAGGTGACAGGGGCTGCAGGCGACCGGGGCTGCGGGGCAGGCGACCGGGGCTGCAGGCGACCGGGGCTGCGGGGCAGGCGACCGGGACTGCGGGGCAGGTGACCGGGACTGCGGGGCAGGTGACAGGGGCTGCAGGCGACCGGGGCTGCGGGGCAGGCAACAGGGACTGCGGGGCAGGCGACAGGGACTGCGGGGCAGGCGACAGGGACTGCGGGGCAGGCGACCGGGGCTGCGGGGCAGGCGACAGGGACTGCGGGGCAGGCGACAGGGACTGCGGGGCAGGCGACCGGGGCTGCGGGGCAGGCGACAGGGACTGCGGGGCAGGCGACCGGGGCTGCGGGGCAGGCGACAGGGACTGCGGGGCAGGCGACCGGGGCTGCGGGGCAGGCCCATGAGCAGGGGGCAGCAGAGTGCCTGAGGACAACTGCACAGGGATGATATCTATCTTCATCCATCCCCATGAACATCCAAACCTTCCCCGCCCCATACCCATGTTCATCAACACACCATCATTATAGTGTAAAATTAAACACGTCCACATTTGCCATTAAATATTTGAAGTATTAGATGACTCACTTGACACTGGCACCAGTTATGCTGCACAAATAACAGCTAAAGGAATTATAATTAATATAGCAGATACAAGAATATGCATATATGAGCAGTTTCATTACCGCGCATTTTACCATCATTCCCACGGGAATACCGTAAAGATCATCTCCATTCATGCTGCTGTCACGGGAATATTTTTCCCCATTCCCGCGGAATTCCGCTTTCCCTATTCCCATGCCGGCCTCTAGAGGGCACCCCGTCCTGGGTTATTCCCTGCATTGCACCCAGATACACGCTGGACCCCTGCGCCTAAGCAAGTGGATATGAAAGATGAATTGGTTATTATTAAAATTATTATTATGACAAAAGCACACTTACTGGCATAGTCTAAATTTTCATGGGCACAGTACAGCCACTAAAGGAGGCAGAGTCAAGTCCCTCATGGAGAGGCAGAGTAGGTGACTCTCCCTGTCTCACCTACTCTTCCCTCCTGTTGTTTTTCTGTATAAATGTCTTTTTGGTTCTTTTCAGTAAACTCTGACTCACACCGTGCCGGCTGTGCCTCTGACTCGCTGGCCAGGTTTTTTATTATTATTATTGTGCTGAATAGCACCATTCACATTGTCACCTTCAGTGATTGTTTACCCAAAAAGTGCGAACACGGCTGCCGTCCCCTTCGGCGCTCTGCTCGCCGCGTGGTTCCTGTGGCGGGATCGGCCCGGCGCGCGGTCGCTGCCCAAGAACCCCATCTGGGCCTCTGCAGCCAGTGTCCGCTGGGGAAATAGGGGAACAAGCTCCCCCAGGAAGAGAGACCCTGCGTGTGTTTTCCTCAAGGTCTGGGAGAGTAACTGCCACCGTGCTGGAGCCTATACCTAGAGGCAGGCAATAAATACAGAGGCACAAAGCCAGGGGTTCCATTTTTAAGACCTTCCGGATTTGAGATGTGGCGAAAGGGACTTATAAGCTCCAGGAGCAGTACTGGGGAGGGTGAAGATGTCGTCTGTGTCAGAGCCTGTATCGGAGATGGATTGCTGTACCGGCGGACCGGCGGTGCCTTTTCCACCGCGCAGTGACTAATCATGTTGTCGCTTGTGCATTCAAAGGACGTGAAGTGGATAGAGGAGAAGCAGGCGTTATACCGGAGAAACCAGGAGCTTTTGGATAAGGTGGGTCAGTCAGGATGAAGATCCTCTCCCGCTTTGGTGAAATATACTTGCGGTGTATTTCCCGTATTTCTTGTGCGTGTCGAAATCTGCTACCGGTTCCTCACAGATCAAGCAGATGCAGACGGAGGAATCGCGTCTGAAGCACGACATCCAGGACGCGAAAGACCAAAACGAACTCCTAGAATTCCGCATCCTGGAGCTGGAGGTGAGGTGGGAAGGCAGCATGATCGTCATGGCAACTGCGCTTGGCTCTTTTATCGACCGGAGCGATAACGATTTCCACAGCTTCGGTATTCCTGCTACGAGAAAATGGCGATTTGCTTGACCTTGATGGGGATTGGTTGGTGTCTCCTAATTAAATAAGCAAATGAGTAGCACAAGTGTAACGAACGACGTTGTGTCACGGGAACACCCCCTGTAGGATCGTGAGAGGAGGTCCCCGGCCATCAACTTCCACACCATCCACTTTGCGGAGGGCGTGAGCCCTCTGCAGGTCTACTGCCAGGCGGAGGGCGTCACCGTGAGTTTCCGCACTGTCGCGGCTCCTGTCCCCAAAACGTTGCGCCTTTTCCGTGTAAATGCCCCATCTTGATCGTGAGTCTCCCCCTTCCCCCTGCCCCGTCAGGACATCGCCATCGCAGAGCTCATGAAAAAGCTGGACATTCTTGGGGATAACGCCGTAAGTGTATGTTGTTTTTCCTACGTACGCGTACGTACATGTGTGTGTTCCGTGTTTTTGCCGTTCAGGGGGCCCGTGCGGCCGTCTGCGACTGCGTGCCCAATTTCCATTTTTTTCCCCACCTTGCATGTCAATGCCATTCACGTATGTTTTGTGTTCTGTCCTCGTGCCACAGAACCTGACCAATGACGAGCAAGTGGTCGTTATCCACGCTAGGACTGTATTAACCTTGGCTGAAAAGGTATCCCTCATAGATGACCAGCTTTTTGTTTTATTTTGTTTGAGAAGACTCTGGGTGAATTATTAAGTTAAATAAACGTAATGTTTTTATGGATTTCTGGTGGTCAGGTTGGCTCCCATTTATCAGTATCCGAAATTATAAGATCTAACCCAGTCTAAAACAGTTTCTCCAGTGTGCCTTTGGTGATACTGCGACTGTTGTCCCTAATTACATCTGTAACGCTCTTGACCACAATTTGTGTTTACAGTGGCTTGAGCAGATAGAGGTCACCAAATCGTCTCTGCAGCAGAAAATGCTGGACATCGAGAACGAGAAGGTAACCACGTCAGCAGAGCCACGCAGTCTGATGTCGCGCTCAGTTTTCCTGTAGTTAGAAGGGGACCTTCACCGTGTTCTGTTCTCGCCTGAAGGTTCACTTCAGCAAGCAGAAGGGATATCTGGATGAAGAGCTGGACTTCAGGAAGCAGTCGATGGATCAGGCGCACAAAGTGAGGCCATTTTCCCAGCATTTTTCCTACTTTTGTGCTGTTGATTTTAATTATTCACAAAATGCTTTTTTTTTCATGATGCTTTATGCATTCTTTTGAAGAAAGTCTTTGCCTTTTGCTTGTGTGAATCTGGAAAGGTTATTTTGGACTAAGCAGATAAAAAGAGGTTTAACAATACCACGCACATAATGGTCATTTACAGAATAACTCGTATAAAGGTCTTCTGATGGATATACGGTTGCTTTTGGATACAGGAATGTATAGGACTTTGTCTTCCACTGTGCCATCTGGTGATGGAATTCTGTAACTGCAGGCATGAGTGAGAGAAGCGTGATCATAGCCTTGGCTCTGCCACCTTGTGGACACTTGGTGGTAATGCATACATCCTTCCATATCCACCATAGAAAGTACTTAACTGCTGCTAGAAAGCTACTCAGGGTGAGCGGATAGACTGTTGTTTTGTTTTGCACCGCCACCTAGTGGTTGCTTTTATAAAAGCATGCACATCTCCCATTTACCTTACCCACCCTAACAGAGAATCCTCGAGCTGGAGGCCATGCTGTTTGACGCTCTGCAGCAGGAAGCAGGAGCCAAGGTTTCAGAGTTGCTGTCGGAAGAGGAGCAGGAGACGCTACGGAGGTCTGTGGAGCAGTGGAAGAGGCAGGTGATGAGCGAACTCAGGGAGAGAGACGCCCAGATTCTGCGAGAGAGGATGGAGCTGCTCCACCATGCCCAGCAGGTAGGGGGCAGCATTCCGAATGCCACCAGAAAGTCTGGGTTCAAGATTCAGCAGATGTTAGTCATGCTCATGGGGATTTTATTTACACAAAAATGTTGAGGACAGATCAAAAACTGATTGGCTCAGAGATATGACCAACCAGATTGTAGAGCAGGTGATCCAAGCAACTAGAGATGGTGGAACCAACTAATCAGGTGTTTTGGTTCCACCTCCTCTAGTTGCTTAAACCCAGTCTACAATCGGGTTGGTTATCTCTCTGAACCAATCATTTTTCTGATCTGCCCTCAACATATTTGTGTAAGAGGAAATTCCCTCGAGCTACAGTCACACCACAGTAGCGAGGAAGAACAATGCTGTTGGTTTGGCACTGAAAGTGAAATAATTTATCTTCATGCATGTCTACTGTGGATTATGGGATTCAAATAGATTCAAGCTCAAAGATGAGGGCGGGCGGACCATCTAGCCCCACCCACTTTAGTCACATGACTCCGCTTCCTCAGAGGAATGGCAGCCCCCCCTTCCCCTTTGCACACTGTGTGTTTTAACCAGTACATTGAACTACTCTTTCCCATCAAGTGTTGCACAGGTATATATAAGCTGGTCAGTGGCTTTGCTGAAATTCACTTTTTTTTTAAACAGGCAATACTCAGGCTTCCCCTTCTGTTCACCTCTGTGGCAGGTGTGTAATCACACTTTTTAAAATGTATTTTCTACAGAGAATAAAAGAACTAGAAGAGTGGATAGAAGCACAGAAACGACAGATAAAAGAACTGGAGGAAAAGGTACCAGATTGTGCTAATACAGGATATAAAAATAATGAAGTATTCATTACGATGTATCATTTTTCAAAGATTGCGTGAAGTCAAACTGTACCTTATGTTTAGAATAAACAAACTTGTTTGGATGCAAGATGTAGGAAACATTACAACACAACCAAAGATTTATTTTTTGTCTGAATGCCCTGAAATGCTATGTGTGTCACCACATTTTTTCTAAACGTAAAAAGTGCGTAATGTGTGACACTCCTCAGCTACCTTTTTTTGCACATTTTACGTAGGCCGATGTGGCGTAATAACTCTCTTCTCTGTCTTCTTTCCATTTTCAACCCCATCTTTAGTTTTTATTTTTATTTTTGTTTTTTTCTTTAGCCTTCATTCTTTGGTCGTAGTTTTCCAGCAAATCGAGGAGGTGGGTAGGTTTGTTTAAGCTCCTTCCATTATGAAAATAATCATGTTAAAGTCTTTAAGGAAATCATGATGGATGGGTGGATTTGTAACATATTAATAATATAATTTAATGTGCTCTGTAACACTTAAGGGAGTACAAGTAACTTAGTAACTCAGTTACTACTCAAGTAAAAATCATGAAATATAGTAACTGCATGAAATAATGATTTATTAATGATGACTATATAGGAAATCATTATGTAACTAACACTTAGTTTCTGGTTAATTAATACTTTGAAAGTGTACTACTGCATGATTTTGGCCCTTTCAAGTAAAGTGTTACCATGTGTTCTATTGTAGAGAACATATTTAACTTACACATTTTTATTTCATACAGGTGCTTAAATACCTGTGTACGACGGTACTTTGTTCTTCGGTTACCAGGTCTGCAAATATTTTTTCGGCGTCTTACGAAATACGACGGGATTTGACCCAAGATTCCCCCTTACTATGTACATGCTCGTTTGTGAAGATTTTCTGTGTTTGTGGAAAAGCGGCCAAAATACGTGACATTGCCCTCAAGCGCGTTTCTAAATCCACGGAAATACTCCAAAGCTTTGTCCTGGACCCCAGAGGATTTCAAACACTTTTTTGCGATGTATCCTTTCGAAACCCGGAGAGACGATCGCCCCTTGGAGGCAGATTAGAAATCATCCTGCATGGGAATTAAAGGACTTTTTAAACGACGCTTTATTGTCCCTGCTAAGCAGGCGGTATAACGGGTTGCTTCCATGTGGAAGCATGAAGGAGGAGAGAGACGGACCTGGCCAGCTCCCTGTGTTCCGTGATTCCCGGTGGCCAGATACGGTGGATTAGGGTCCTCAATATTAGTGTTTGAAACTAAATATATGCCAAACAATGGAATCATCAATGTCTTTTTTTTCCCTTTGTGTTTAATTCAGATTTAAATAAATTTATCGAAACGGTAAACGACCTATGAACGGACAGTTTTGAATTGAAGAAATCTCAAGCAAAAATAAAGCCGCTGAGGCTTTTATTTGGCCCGAAACATTTACCTCATTCACGTGGTGCTTTTGAGACAATTACTATTAAAGTGCTGTTGTGAGGAAGCCTGAAATAAGCAGTCGTTAAAGGACCGAAGCCTGTCCCGTGGTCCAGGCAGCAGGTACACAGGCGAACAGAACAACTGGAGACGCGAGGAAATAAAAAGTCGTTTGAATGCGTGAATGAATGCGATGTGATCCTTGATTATACAGTCAAATGAGCGATGCTCCGTATCTGGAAAATAAAGAAGCAAACTGTAAGCTTTCACGTTACAGTGACCTTGATTCATACAACGAAACCGATTCAAAGGTAAGGATGCAGCGTTGCGTACTGTACTTTGCGTACAGGTGTTTTAGTTGAGATGCTGATTGACATTTTGTTTAAAAAAATAAGTATAAACCAAATTTTTTTCATCTATTTTGATGGCGTGTGTTTTAATGGTCCAACAAGAAAAACTTTTTTAATAAACCAAATCCATCGACTTTCTAACCGCTCATACGGGTCAGGGTCTCGCTGGGGGGGTGGGGGGTGTGAACCCTATCCCAAGCAATACTTGGCCAAGGTACAACCTGGACAGGTCAAATACACATAGACAGTACACACACACACACAATCTCACACTATGGGCAAATTAGAGACCGCAGTTAGCATAATTGCATGCATTTTAACTCTAGAGTTCCCAGAGAAATCGGGGAGAACACGCATACATACAACGGTGGTGAAACCCATGCAAAGGCACCCACTGAGCGGCCGTGGCGCTCCATTTGCAATATCGAAACTTTATATTTTCTATTATTTTGAATAAACCCAGCAATTCTGTCCTGGATAAGTGGACAGAAGCTTCATTTACGTGATTATAGATTATGGCTAAAATTATAACGAAAGTCACTTCCATAAGGAATGCTGAAAATACCTGAAAGTTAAACGGATTATCAGTGTTCTGCAGTAATTTGATAAGTCAAAACATTTTAATGCTTTTTGCTTTCCACAAACCAGATTCGGGCGTATTAAATTTGATTTTGCCCCTCCGCTGTTTCAGCAGGGTTTGAGGTCAATACGAGAGTCTTCACTTGGCACTGGATCACCCGAGAATGTACGAACAGATTTTCTCCGGAGGATTTTCCTCCAACAAGTAAGTAGCCTACAGAGACAATTCAGCTGATCCAGTTTCCAGCCCCTAGTGTTCCAGTTTGTTTCTTACTGGAATACGAAAAAAGAGACGCCGCCCCCGGCTTGCTGTTCTTCGAGGGGGGTGATCTGTGCTACACGCTAATCAGGCTGAATGATATTTGCATTTTGCATGCAAACGTTTGCTCAGCCGCATCTGTCGCATTTATCCAGCCGATCAATGGCGGGTAGCATGTGTCACAGAATCGCGTCTGCTACGCTCTTACAGTATCAGCTAGGCCACTAATGTTTCAGAAACACTGGCATAGTCCAACTTTTCTGGAACAAGCTTGAGAACAGGGAAAATATTTCTAAAATCCACAAATTAAATTTGCCTAAAATCACTATTACAACTGAATTTTGCGTGGAGAAATCGACGACATGCAATATTGGCTATAATGTACTGTTTATTGCTGTTTGTTGGTTACCGTATATATATGAATGTTGTACATGGATGATTAAAGTGCACGGTATTTATTTTTGAATAGCCCCTCTCAAAGCCTTAAAAGGCTCAGCCAAAATCACGCCAGCAGCGAGGCAGAAAACGCCTCCGTTAAAATGTAGGTCTCTGCCAGGCAGTGCTTGAAGTGGGAAAAAATAAGTGCAGGAACTCTAATTTTCTCGGGCCACTGTCGCTGCGTCGGATCAGTTTCAGTAAGTACCGGAACGCAGAAAAAAGTGGCGGAACCCAAAAGACGAAAATACAGAAGTTCCGGAACTGCGTTCCGCTGCGTTCCGGCCCACTTCAAGTACTGCTGTCAGGGGACATTCCAGACCCCTCTCTGAGACCCCAGATAGTACGACCTACAGCCACTCGCGCCGTTCATTCTTGTGGTCCGATCAGCAACGTAACAAAGCACTCAAATCAGCTCTGGGTCACAAAGGGCAGCCTGCCTAAATCTTAATTTGGTTTTCTTAGTACATTAGAAAATGTATTTCTTAGTACATTTTTCGTGATTTTTAAATAAAGAGGGTAAAACAGTGAAATACAGAATATCTTCAGAGCTTTCTACCTTTCACACTGCACAGGGGGGCACGCGATGGACATCCTTGTTCCCGCTGTTAATCCACCAGCCCGTATATAATCCTATTAAACCGGTAGACTTCACTCTGCTGCTCCCGCTACAAAGATTCTCAATAGTTTCATCTCAACGGATGTAAGAGTGAGAGAGTAACAGTCAGGGGCAACACACATAGATAATACGAATTCTTTGTCATTTCAATTTATTCCCTCTCCTTTTGGCAATAGTATTTGGTGCAGGTACATTACTGAGTGTTTGTTTTTCACAGAATATACCAAGGGTGGTCTTCGTAATTTTCCAGTTAATGGCCTTTAAACACCTCTTGGCCTGATTCAGCAATTCCCAAGACTCTGGTAATCTGAGCCATATGGCGCCGGTGACTCTCCTGCCTTTTGGGTGCCCTCAGAGTGGCCAGATGGACCGTGACTGACTTCTAATTGATCGTGGGAAGTAGATAATTGACATCAGCTGGTGATTCCGTCAGAGGCACCAGAGGACTGTCAGGTGTGGTGGGCGGACATGTGACACGCAGATACCCAGAAGACCATCATTTCGTTACATAAGAAGCTGCATCCTGCTTACATATTGGTGATACGTCCATAACCTTCTGGACCATGTAGATATGATTCCACAGGAGATTAGCTTGTGAGCCTCTTCATACAACATGTATGTCCTCCTAACTTAAGGAAAATGGTGCTTCAGCATTAATGCAAAATAAGTCTGCTTCATCTCTGAGAAGACATCAACACTTGCTTCAGTCACGCAGTAACTGTCAAAGGTGTACTCTACTGGTAGGCTGTATCACATAGTTTTAAATTTAAGGCTCTTATACTACAAGTAATATGTCAGGTACCTGTGGATCTTGCATAACCCAAATATGTGGGTGTATGGATGCATTTTAAAATGTAACAAGCTGGGCCCACAATGTTAGAGCGTGGTGCAAATAATTATGTAACTACTATGTAATAGTGACATTTTATGGCTGATGTTGACACCTTGGAGCAATATGTGGTTTTTATGGTGTTTTCACATCTTCTTTCAGGGAGATGGTCTTAGTAGCAGGAAACAAGGATGTTCTCTTGCCAGCTGTTTGCACTGCCAGGATTCTCCTGCCAACTAGAAACTGCTGCCAATCAGGGCCGGCGTTTGCCACCAGGCAGTTACTGCTCTGACATCAGGCGCGGCCATCTCCTATAAATCAAGGGATTCGGATCTGGATCCTAGTACTGGTGTCAGTCCAGGGCGTCATCGGCTCTGACAGGAAGAGGCTCTTCAGAGGGAAACCGTTCTCCGAGCTTCAACCACAGACGTCTCCTGGCCTCAACCTCCAACCTCTAACATCTGCTCTGTGATACAAGGGCGAGGACAAGCCATTGAACATCTACAGGCGTTTGACTGCTGACTCCAAGGTGGACCCAATTCACTGTTCTGCATCAATTACCTGGTACCTCGCTGCATCCAGTCCTCGTTGTAATTGGCGTGCATCATACCTCTTGTTAGTCCTGGGTGCGGGAGACCCAACTGAGAGGTGAACGTGTAACTATGTGGTTGTTTCTGTCCAGAGATTCCGGCGTTTGAGGTTCACCTGTGTGAACCAAGCTGACCACTCATTACCTTCTGTTACTTGTTCAGTAGCTTCTGTGCTTTTACCGTAAAGCATTATGGTCGTGTCGTAACTACATCGCTCCTTCCCATTTCCACGGTACACGGCAGAGTTCATTCACAATACCGTCAGAAAGTTTAAAAGCTGAGTGATTGACTGTTCTATGCAGGCACTTCTATAACTGCCTTAATTTAAATTATTTTTATGAGGAATTTACGACCTTATGGCCTTCTTGGAGAAAAATTATGAATGGTGTGGTTTTTGTTTTTTTTGCACGATGTGTTAACTTGGACTGAAAGCAGATGTATTTCTCTGTATAGATGAAATGAGGGCAAATTAAAGTTATCACATGTGGGTTAATAGTCTTGTCATAATTGTGTGTCTGGGTGGTGATTTGATGAAATGTAAATTAGAAAATGTGTTCGGCAATATATAGTCAGTCTGTCTTTGAAATTCACATTTCCTTCCATGTTTGTTTATAAAAACAATCTAAAGAATCGTTCCCTTCATATAGATACTGGAAGAATATTTGGTTCTTAGGTTACATTTAGGTAAATGTGTATGATTTTCCCGTGAAGAACCAAGGAACACAGTATCTAAAGATATTGATTTGTGTTCTGAGGATCGCAGTGAGTCTGGGAGGAGCCCAGCTCTAGTAACCTAGTGTGCAGTTTGTGGCAGTCAGGTGTAGCCAGAAATGCTCAAGTGATTCACGTTCAGCTGTATCAATGTATAAAGCCATTCTGATGGATTGATTTTCAAATGCAGCTGTTCAAGGGGCGTAACTTTGGATTGAACATTGGGGGTGTTAAGTATGATTTTGTATGATTTTTTTTTTTTTTTGGGGGGGGGGGATTCTGATTATTTTACATCCGAGCAGCTGTCTTTCTGTATTTATTAGGTATGTTATTTTGTCTATAAGTCTTGAAAATAGTTTTATATAGCAAATTAGTTTTCTATTGCTAATTTATCAAATTCTGCACTGGTAATTAATCAAACAATCCCGGTAATTTCTGGATAATAGCTCTAACGTACCTTTGATAAACTCTTTGTGTTGTACAATAGTGGGTTCATTCCTTACGAACACTGATCCTCTGTTTCACCCCCTCACCACAATAATGGGCACTAATTAAATGCATAAATGAGCAACAAGTTAGGTTCATGCAGTTTTTCACGCAACCGTTTGTTCGTCGTTTCGGAGGCACGGCGCCCGTTAGTCGCTCGCACCGCGACGTCTTTCAGTACCCCGCCCCTGTGGAGAGCTCCCGCGCGGCCGTCCCCTTGCAGAGAATGACGTCGCATACCTCAAGTGCTTTAAAGGCACGTCGGTGCCTTGCTTGGGACTGACCTGTTTCTTCTGATCTTTTATTCTAATGTTAAAGTGCTGTTTAATTACGATTTTTTAAAATAAATAATTATACATATTTTCAAAAAGCTCTTAAGAATGGCAGAAAGGAAACTTCTTACTGAAAGAGCGCTATTTTCCAAACTGGGCACATATAGTTCAAAGCCTAGAGTTAAACTGGGAGGAATGTTCTGCAAAGTGGAAGACGCATTTGAAAACAAAACTTTAAATTTTGAGTCATCTAGTCCCAGATGTGAAAGAAAATGCACCAAACAGGGTTCAGAAGAGACACACATGTCTTCGGCGGATCCGGACGTTCAGAATCGGAGCGCAGGCAGCTACTCGCCTGGGAGAGAGCCCAACAGCCGAACCGAACCCGTTTCCATTACCGGGGGACCGACCATAATCTTTTCCTCATATGAGGATCAGGTACGTTCACACTAGAAAAAACTCAAAAGTCTGCATGGCAAAAATGTGAGTATGTTTTTGTGTGTGTGTGTGTGTACGTATATATATATTTATTTTTACAAAGAAAATACTATATTACACAGGGATGAAATAATATCAGTACTATTCTAGTAGGGGCTGGAAGCTGGACTGATATCTAGTTTTGGTTATTGTGTTCGTGTATGTAATATTTATTTGTACAATTTATGTGTATAATATTCCTGTATCAGACCTATTATTATTATTTTATTGTTATTGTTGTTATTATTATTATTATTATTATTATTATTGGAAAAATAATTATTCCAAAGTATTTATAACAATACAGCTCCAGGCCTTGACTATAGAGGTGCCTACCTACCACACTAATGAATCCATTACACAATTAAAGATGATATAAAATTTCAGTTAATAAGCAGAGTTTAAAGTAAGTTAACGCAGCATTCTTGGTTAAACGTCGACATTGCACTTCCCTCCTTCCCCAATATAGACCTATTCTACTGTCTCTATATATTATAGTTATATAATACTCTTGTTTATATGCTATAAACGGTTTGAATTGTTTCCATAGACACAATAAGAACAACATCTTAGAGCAGGCCTAACTAACAAGTGCATTGTAATCTACAAAGCAAACAAAACACTGTAAATCGCTAGGATTGTTATGGTAAATGATTTAACATTGACGCGAGTTTTCATTACACATGCTCCTTCTGGAATTGTTTGGGAACTGTGAAGGGTATTTTGATTTACAAGGTCAAAAAAGACCCCCGAACGGCTCCTCTGGCCTCCATCAGCCTGCAGGATGGGTGCAGAATACTAATCAGGCAGATGGTAAGCGAGGGGGGATAGTAAGGGCAGGCGGGGGGGGCTCTACATCTTTCCGTCTGGCGAGACAACAGAAATACGGGATAGTGTCCCTGCTGCACCGAGGCTGCACAGATCCGCTGGGCGTCGTGCCTGCGCTGGGAGCCTCGTCTCTCACTCCTCTCTGTCTCGGAGATCTCCAGCCGGCCGGCATGTCTTACCAAGGCAAGAAGAGCATCCCCCGCATATCGGTAAGGAGCCATTGCCGCCAACATGACAGCCGTCATTTAGGATCCGCTTAGGGTTTTGGGTGGCCGTGATGCACGACGGAGGAATCGGAAAAATCAGCTCTGGTCACGTCGTAATAGTGTGGACATTAATCCTGACATGGCCGAAACACCGTGATCACTGCAAGCGTCCATTTCACTATCAATGTTTAATTGAAGCGCTGGCTAATATATACTGAAGTGCCTAAAATCGGCAGCTTTCTATAATGAATTTAAAAATACATCGGCAGTGCCTCGGGACGTAAAGCTGTCAGTCATCTGGGCGGTACATTTTCTTGTTGGGTTTGCACGTATCTCCACCTAAATTCATATGTAATCAGTAGGCCTATTGTCTTGCCTCGCGTTTTTGTTTTAAAGATTGAACTCGGTCTCCAAACTGATACGCCTTGTTTTTATACGGAAATCACGGGTTATGAGTGCAAGTTACTGTGTATTAGACTGAATTCCTATTTCTTAAATTGACATCTATTATCATGACTATTATTATCAAAATTATCAATAATAATAATAATAGGCCTAAGAATAATAATATCCCTCATTTGTATGACCAGATAGCAGACTATAGTAACAATGCAAATATGGTAAATACTGCAATGGACAATTTTAAGATTTCTCGGCATCACTTAACATCCTTTAATCATTTATGCGGACTAGTTCACTGAGTAGTAAACTCACCATGTCACCATATTTGCCCGCTTTGTCAGTCGTGACCCATATTCATTCCATATTCAGTTGTTATATACGATGTAGGTTAGTTATAGTAATGTACACCGAATGTAGTAATACGTATGAACATTTATTTGGCGTTATATATCAGGTTAATTTAGTATTAGCACATAGAACAGCAGTTTCCGAGTTGTCCAAGTGTCTCTCCGTCCTTGTCGTGGCTCGTGTCCTGTCTGTTGCTCCACAGACCCCCTGGGCCGGTGTCGGGATGGCCGGTTCAAATTGTCACTTTGCATCAGGTTATTGTTGCTGTACAAGCGGTTTCTCGGCGTGCTGTGTTTTCAGGATCCACTGGAAAAATCCAGAACGGCTAGGATGCAGATAAAATCATTGACATGAATTCTTATTAATATAAACGTATAGTCACTTTGATATGCTGAGCCACTAGACTCAATCTGAAATGAGCCTTATACATATAATATGGGACTGCACATGAATATTTTATAATAAGATGTGTCTTAAATTGGGATAATTTCAATAAATTCACAGCATCAAAGAAGTTTTAATTTGGTTTAATAAAACTGCGCAAAGGGGTAATTTGTCCTGTTGTTTTCAAATGCTTGCTATTCTCAGAAAAATCCCTGTGCTATACTTGCTTTCATTTTGATTACGTATAAATTATCTGACGTCATATGGGCTCTGGGAAGGTTTGTCCCATTAGGCTACCCGTACAATGGACTACAGGGAGGGAACATCTACCAGCGCACTAGAACAAAAAAGCTTCTTTCAGACAAAACTGACTCAGGAATCCATCAGGTGGGTGGTGATAAAAAAAGAAAGAAAGAAACGGAGCCTCGTAACTCCACATGGCAGCGTGGCTGCCAGACAGGGCACACAGCAGGGAACACGCCGCCTCCCCCTTTACCCCCTAGTCGTGAGGACACCCCTCCCCCACCTCATAGACCCACTGCCCCGGGCTCCGAGCCACCAGGGCGTCCTGGGTGGCGGGAGGGGCGTGGGCGTAGTTTGATGAATAAGCAGCGATGGCTGAAACCGACTCCCGCAGGTTTCGATGTGTGCCGGTCCACTAAACGATTATATTACGGAAGCAAAACACAAACTGTAGAACATCCTACACAGCCTGACTTTGCCAAGTTTTAACAGGATATGTTTATTTACAAGGTGGGTTCTGCTAACCGGTTTATTGAGGAACTAGGTTTCTACATCAGCTATATGAACTCTAACGTTTTCTTTTTTGTGGTAAGGTATACACAATGTATAAATTAAATAAGCAATGTGAGATATTGAAGTTTCCTGTTTTTTTTGTTACCAAAGCAGTGAGAAATTGAGAGTTGAGCTCTACAGTTCCCCAAATTCAAAACCAAAAAGGGGAGATGACCTTGTATAGTTGAGGTACAATTAAGCTCTGAGTGGAACCTTACATCACCTATAATCATCCTCGAATTGGTAAATATGGGTGTTCAGCAAGAATTCACGTCGGATCCACATTATGTGAAATGAATTACGACACTTAGCTTGAAAAATTCCGAGGTTACACACTTAATTTGGTTGAGGAATTCGAGGAAGAACCTCCCCGCAGAGACTTGGCTTTGGTTATAGTTATTATCAGCACTTGTTAAAACACATTTGCATGTTTGTATTGACATTCATGACTTTGACTGCTGCTCTGTGAGCTAATGAATAATATGTATGCCAAGCAAGGCTTCACCGTACCTCATTAAAATTCTGGTATAATTATAGAAGGTAATATTCATTTATCTACTGCCGTCTTCACATCTTCTATATTTACATCAGAGGTGAAAGATTCATGCAGAAGGAAGTTAAAAATACGAACGTGTCCTTTTTTTTCCAGAGCGATCGTCTCGTCATCAAAGGCGGGAAGATTGTCAACGATGACCAGTCTTTTTACGCCGACATCTATGTGGAGGACGGAGTCATCAAGTAAGTGCTGGGTTCTGTCGTTCTGCTTCTGGTAAAACTTCTGATAGTTTGGCAAGAAAGCCTTCTAAGCTGAAATGGCCCCGATGAGCTCTAAATGTAGGAATATACATTCACATATGTACAAATGCAATGTGAATGGAGTCCGCAGCTAGGTTTTGAATGGTATAAATACTAGCAGTTTAAATGGAAATCCCTCGACCATGACCAGGGTACACAGTGGGATGGATACACAGATGGATGGATGGAAGCCACAATAACTGCATTAATAAGCACTTATAATTGATGTAATTGTAAGAAAGACCACCAAGGGGACAGTGAAGAACATGAGGTGCTGGAAAAAATGATGCCTCATGAACCAGTTGCTGTATTTTTTGACCCCACTAGATGGTGCTCTTGGTTTGTTTGGGGCATGCTTTGTGCCCTTTTTCGAACAGAGAGCACCATCTAGTGGGGTCTAAAAATACAGCGAATGGTTCAGGAATCGTCATTGTGTCCATCACTACATTCATTTATGCCTTTTAAATTCGGAAGATAAGTGGACTAAGCTTATCACAGATCTGTTCCTCGATGTCTTTGTAAAAATTAGTCCTTGAACAAAACCTGTTCAGCTAAATGAATGTTGTTTAGCAAATCTTGTTGGATTGCTAGTTAATTTGGATCAAACTCAAGTTAGAATGCACTATTCAGGCAGATCGGGGAGAACCTGATCGTCCCCGGTGGAGTGAAGACGATCGATGCCTATGGCCACATCATCATCCCAGGTGGAATAGACGTGAACACCAGCCTCCATGCTCCACAGCTGGGCATGAACCCAGCCGATGACTTCTACCAGGGAACCCAGGCCGCACTTATGGGCGGCACCACCATGATCAGTACGTGGGACCCTCTGCCATCACGGGAAGGGCGTGGGGGGAGAGCAGGAGGGGGCCCAATGTACCATCGGGACCAGGGGAGGTTGTTTGGGCGAATCGGTCAACTCTGAGCGAAAGTCCCTTGTGGGAGAATCATGTCATCTCTAGTTACGTCAAGTGACTCCAGCCCCTGCTGGCCTGTCTGAAGCTTTTCCTTCAACTCGCCCACTCTTGGCTGGTAAACAACACACATTTTTTGTGGACTGTTTAACTAACTTGCCATTTTGTGACCCAAAATGGTTAGTTATTTTTGTTGCATTTATTTTCCTACGTTTTTATTTTTTAAAATTTATCGATACCGCTTTACAATAAGACTACCCTTATAAAGGGTGTATGAACGGTGTATAATCTGGTTATTAATTAGGTTGTAGCACTTTGTAATTTATTAATGGACAATTATAAACGAGTGATAACATGGTTTTCTTTTTGTTATATATTAGGCTTGCATGGGTGACTTTTTTAGTGAAGTAGCTTCCAGTTGATGGTGTCATTTGTCATTTTTTCAGTAGCAGGATGCTTCACCAGGCAATTTACTTGTCAGAAAGATTTCAGTTAATGTATATTTAAGGATGGCGGTTCAGGATGGCAGCCCAGTTCACCCAATAAGGTGCCACAGTGGTTGGATCGAAAGAATATTGTGGATTTCCCGGCTTCTCCATTTGTCCTCCTTTGCAGTCGACCACGTGGTCCCCGAGCCGGGTTCGAGCCTGCTGGCGGCGTACGAGCAGTGGCGCGACATCGCCGACAGGCGATCCTGCTGCGATTACTCTCTGCACATAGACATCACGCGCTGGCATGAGGGGCTGGTCGAGGAGCTGGAGACCTTGGTCAAGGACAAGGGTACGAGCCATGACAGGAGCCTCAGGCTGACGGCCTTCAGGCCGGCTGTCTGTCTCCCATAGCAGGCCTGTGTCCCATAGCAGGCCGGGGCAAACGTCAGCGCGTCCATGAAGTGGCGCCGATTCCACTGGATTTCTGACACTTTTATTCTAAGCAGCTTACAGGGTTTTTATGCATTTATGGGGCTGCCTGTTCCCATGTTCATAACCACTGTACTGCTTACCTGCCTTCTGCCACACGTCCCATATATATATATATGTGTGTGTGTGTGTGTCTGTGTGTGTGTGAGCGAGCGAGTATATCTTACCTTATGGGGATAAAAATGTCCCCACAAAATGATATATAACTGTTGGGGACCAGTTTGCTCAATTTAATAAAAATCTGTGACTGCAATGAAAAAACTAAAAATGCAAAAACTCTTGTATTTTGTTAGGTTACTTGGTATGGTTAGGGCAGGGTGGGGGTTAAGGTTGTCATAGTCAGCGTGAGCATTTTTCCCATAGAAATGAATGAACGTCCCCATAAAGATATGTTTACCCGACATGCGTGTGTGTGTGTGGCTGTGTTTGTTTATTTAATGTCAGTATTCCACCTTCATTCTCCTGTGTTTTTGACCCTATTCCGATTTTGTGCCCCAGTTACATTGCCTGTAAAAATCTTGAGATGAGTGATTTGTGCTTCGCTTTTCTTGCAGGTATCAATTCCTTTTTGGTTTTTATGTCCTATAAAGACAAATTCCAGAGCTCTGATACACAGGTGAGGCTGACCCAAACCGTGATTTATAACTGGTAATCTGCTAAGCTGTCCCACTGGCATGTGTGTGAGGTTTGACTTTGTATTCTCCATAAACAGATGTATGAAATCTTAAGTATCCTCAGAGACCTGGGAGCCATCGCTCAGGTGCACGCTGAAAACGGGGACATCGTGGACGAGGTGGGCCTGGCCAATCTTATAAGCCAAACAATGCAAATCCGCTTATATTCACGGAAAGGTCTTTAAGATTGGATGGTGCTATGCGTAGAGAGATTGGTGTCGACGAAGGGCCTGTTTATCAAGATCTGCTCGTGGATCAGGACAGCAGAAATGCAATTAGCCCCAAGAAGGAGTGTCACAGGATAATGTGATGGGAGAAACGAAACTCTGAAAGTTAGGAAGGCTTATCATGAGCTGTCAGTCTCCCACTGCCAGTCACATCCAATGGGATGAAAGCAGACAATGATTGACAGCACATGGTCATCTTGCAATTTGTGAGCTTCAAAGCTTTTTTCTCCAGCATTATTTCCCATCAAGCACTTGGTGAGATCTATCAGATGCGGCGGCTGCTCTCTGTTCCCAGAATCGAGATCTTTATCCCTCCCTCTTCATCTCTATTTCTGAGTTTCTGGCTATGAATTAAAAATAGTAAGAGCTAAACTTTTATTGCCAGTCACAATCATATTCATTTATAAAGTGCCCAGGTAACTGGAAGCAGACAGTGGGACATACTCAGGAGGGTAAATTTGCAGTGTCTGGTCATAGTTTGGTCGTTGCCCTGCATCATAGTTGCCCTGCATCATAGTTGCCCTGCGTCATAGTTGCCCTGCGTCATAGTTGCCCTGCGTCATAGTTGCCCTGCGTCATAGTTGCCCTGCGTCATAGTTGCCCTGCATTTACTCCCAAGCAGAGTTGAAACCTGCAGGTCAAACAAATCATTTTCATTACATGTTATTAGCAACATACACAAATGCCAGTGAGGACGCATAATCTGAATACAAAAATCAACTTTCTTTACACATTTGTAGTGCTGTGGTGAAAGTACTATTTTGTGTTTTCATAAACATACTCACTCAACTCGTGAAACGGCAAGTGTTGCAATCCAGACGAAAAATACTCACTGCTGTACAGTATTTTCTCCTTTTATTTTCATGCCTCAGTTTGCGCTTCTTTAGTTTCATCTGTTTTCTGGTGGTTGTAGTTTGCTGTTAAGCTTCTCATGAAATGAGAGCAACTTTTATTAGCATACTGTCAGTACCATAACAGCCCACTAGGGGGCGGCAGCGCACTGGTTGGGAACTGCTGCTTTAGAGTGACTGACGTGTCTCCCTCGGCATCCAGGAGCAGAGGAGGCTGCTGGGCCTTGGGATCACAGGCCCTGAGGGACACTTGCTGAGCCACCCTGAGGAGGTGAGCCTGGGGGGGCACACATGGTACAGGGGGGCGGCTGCTGATGGGACTTAAAGGGACAGAACCAGCCCGAGGTCCTCCATGCTCAGCTGCATGTTGGCCTTCTGACCATCACTTCAAGGATGTGTTTGTCCATCTTCTGCTGTTATTTAAATAGCGAGAACCTTTTGGCCTTAACGTCTTAGTAAAGACTGTAAGCGTAAGTAGAGGCAGGACTAGCTAGAGACAAACACAGGCATTTGGGCGGCACCAGTTCCAATTTTACTGACCACCCTCATCAGGCATGGGGCTTGTCTCAGTGCTTTTGGTCCCATCCAGTGTAAAATCACACTGCATCGGACAGTGAAGAAAACATACAGCACAGCAAGTAAATCATGAGCAGGAAAATGGACATAGCAAGTGCAATTACAGTATCGGGGAAAAGATACAGACAAACAGGACAGGAATATGAGGGACAGTAAGCGGTTTCCACACTGGTATCGATTCTGATGGGCCTACAGTGGGTCCAGTGGTCGGTCTTTGGAAGGGGTGGTTCCCGAGATGGGAGGGGTCGATGTCAAGCCGGCCGACATTACGCTGATGACACGATGGCGTCGGCAGGTGGCGACGGAGGCCGTGTACCGCGCCATCACCATCAGCAAGCAGGCAAACTGCCCCCTCTACGTCACCAAGGTGATGAGCAAGTCAGCCGCCGATGTCATCGCGCAGGCCAGGAGGAAGGGTAAGGTGACACGGGCCCTCGCAGGACGCAGGACGCAGCACCTCCATGCATGTTTCCATGCAGCACTGGCTGCATTCTTGCGGGTAACATTATCGCATTATTTCCTGCAAGAAAGGTTTGACGTTTGTAAGAGTTTTCATAGGAAATATCCAAACGTGGGTTCAGTAAGCACCTCTCAATTATTACGCCATTTTAATGTTTAAATGTTTCCTGTAAAACGTCCTCTACTGAAACTGGAGCCTGACCAGCCCTTTGGCTCCACCTCTGCTGACCACGCCCCCGTGGCCGCGTGCTTCCAGGCATGGTGGTGTACGGCGAGCCAATCGCAGCCAGTCTGGGCGCCGACGGCTCACACTATTGGAGCAAGAACTGGGCCAAGGCCGCCGCCTTTGTGATGTCACCACCAATCAGCTCTGACCCCAGCACAGCAGACTACCTCAACTCTCTGCTTTCCTGGTGGGTACCATAGCAACAGTAATACTCACACTTAATAGATTACAATTATTTTTATTATTTATTAGAAGTAGTTGTAGTTGTATTTGTATTATCATCTTTACCATGTATTAGTAATTCTCTAAAGCAGCTTGAGTGTCTGGCTCTGCCTTACAGCAGTGGAGTATATTCTAACACCACTTTGGTTTGTCCTGTCGCTGCCGATAATGAGTTTGTCTGTTTACATTCATTTCCTGTATTTATTTCTGTTTGTTTTATTCTAGTCACTTTCTCTCCGCATGACCATGAGAAACAAACTGCCGAAGCACAAATGTCTTTGCACTGCGGCGTGTTTTCTGATCTTCTTTCTGCCTGTTTAACCGCCAGCGGTGACCTGCAAGTTACCGGCAGTGCCCACAGCACGTTCACGACGGCCCAGAAGGCCGTCGGGAAGGACGACTTCACCTTGATTCCGGAAGGTACAAACGGGATTGAGGAGCGGATGTCGGTCGTCTGGGAGAAGGCCGTGGTGAGGAGCGTGGGCTTTGTGGGACGGCAAACTCGCACGCGGACGCGGCTCGTAAACGACATATGAATGGTCCCCCTTTGACCCAAGGACTTAACCAAGGACTCTTCTGCAGGTAGCGGGAAAGATGGATGAGAATGAGTTTGTGGCGGTGACCAGCACCACCGCCGCCAAGATCTTCAACCTGTACCCCCGTAAAGGTCGGATCGCCGTGGGTTCCGATGCCGACATCGTCATCTGGAACCCAAAGGAGACCAGGATATTTTCTGCAAAATCGCACAAGCTGGTAAGGATCCGTATACTGACAAGTAAATTAGCAAATGTGTATTCATTTGGATTTTAAAGTCTGCTACACGTTGACATATATGTCGAACAATACGCTAGCATTTGCGCAGAGGTGTGTATGGCTCCCCCTGCAGGTGGTCGAGTGTAACATCTTTGAGGGCATGGAGTGCCAGGGGGCCCCGGCCGTGGTGATCAGTCAGGGGAAGGTGGTGCTGGAAGGAGGAAACCTCAACGTCACCGAGGGATCCGGTCGCTTCATTCCCAGGAAGTCGTTCCCAGACTTTGTCTACAAGCGGATCAAGGCCAGGAATCGGGTGAGCTGGCGGGGGGGAGGGCTGAGCTGGGGGGGGGAGGGGTGAGCTGGGGGATCGCATGGTCTCCGCAGAGGACTGACATCTTTGGTTTGCACATACACAGAAGATCTGGCAAAATATGATGGTTTTAATCAAGGCTCTTCAACTCTCTCTCGATTCCCAATCCAGGCCTTGTTTTCCGTTCTCCCAAGCAGTTAGTTTAATAATTATTGATTCTCATTGGCCAGAAGCTTCACACCTGACTCAGGCAGACGTGAGTCGTGGGAACTTGTTGCTTTTTGCTCCATATTATTGGCCCGATCCTCTTTGTCTTCCTGAAAGATGTCCGATGCCCGTGGCGTCCCGAGGGGTCTTTACGATGGACCCGTGCACGACGTCATCGGAGCGACGATGTCCGTGCCGGCCACACCGACCCCTCGGGGGTCCACATGTCCCGGGAAGGCCCAGATCGTACCTGCCCGGAACCTGCACCAGTCTGGCTTCACGCTCTCCGGTAAGGCCTGGGTTTGCATCATCTGGCCCAATCAAAGGAACAATCTGGGGGGAGGGGCCCTTCTGTTCATGTTACCAGGAAGCGGCACGTTCCGGTACACACCTGTTATTTAAGCGCTATTCCCACCGACCCCCAAGTCACCATCCCTGTGACTTCTGAAAAGAAAAAAACAAAGAAAACACAAAGTTAAACCGATCAGAGCCACACATCATCCCACATTTTTCTCTTACAGGAACTCAGATGGACGACCACATTCCAAGGCGCACGGCCCAAAGGATTGTGGCTCCCCCTGGTGGCAGATCAAATATTACATCGCTATCTTGATCTTCACTCCCTCCCTCCATAGCACCTATAAGAAAACTGCTCTTGCTTCCTCTAACACCTAGTGGTACCATCCTGTACTGTATCAGCATTAAATAGGAATAACTCACTGACATTCATTTTGTGTCAGACTTCCCAGTAGCAAAAAAAACAGCCAGTGCATATATTTCATCTCATTCATAATATCTATACTCAACTGTGCGTAACTAGCCAACAATGTAGCAACAGGCATTTGTCACCCCCCCAATATCCAAAGCATGTATCTAGGACAGGGCCCCCATAAGTTAAAAAAAAAAGAAAGGTTTTACTCAGCTCCAATGTAGCATTTAAGCGGTGTAGCTATTATTTAGTTATACATGTGATTAGCGTCTGTAAACCATGGACAGGTCTGTGTTTTCTGGTTGTAGGTTTGCCTGCTGTTCTCACATACAGATCAGAGATCAACAGACTCTCATCCGAGAGCCTCCCGTGCTGAAGTAGATATAGAGTCGAAGTCTGTATAGATTGATTCAGAAAGACAGTATCATTGCATATGCTGGTGAAGGTCTCACTGTTGCAGCAGGATGACGGAGATGCGTAATGGTTTAGGGCACAGTTTTGGAGTCACCGTTTTCTGCCAGAGTTTCATGAAATCCTGACAAGATGAGAAGAAGAGATGCTGATTATCGGCCATTTGCAAAGACACTCACATCTTTATTTGATTTAATACATTTCTCATAAAAAATAATAATAATAATATAAATTCTGGTGCTCTTAAACCTTACACTATACGCGGGCAATGTGAGACTGGAATGGCATTTATGGCAGTTTTAAGCTCCCGTTTTAAACTTGTTTTTAATTTTTAATGTTCGACGGTTGTAATATCGTACTTATGTCCTTGTAAATTTTTCTCTTTGTACTTTTACACGATCTAACACTTTTTAAAACCAAAATATTTGAACGATGCATTGTGTTGTCGTTGGTTTCTAAATTATTGTCTGTATTCGTTAGTAGATGGAAAGATGTTGGTTTTCTACCTTGTTGGTGTCCTGTCTGTCAGAAAATGTCATGAATATGCATGATTACAAGTTTGGGCATGAATAAAGATTGTGAGAAAAAATCCATTTAGCTAATTTTTGGTTATATGGAGAAATAGCATGGAAAAATGGCGTATAAAATCATAGACGTGTAAAAAATGAAGAATTATTGTGGTACAGGTAAATTTAAGTTTGTTAACAGATGTATAGTCAACATTGACAATCTTTTGTATCTTTCAAGCGGTAAAGTCGAATGCGTTCAAATGCAGCGTCGTCGACTTTGCAACACGTTGGTTAAGAAATGCAGAACTAGCGTTGGCATTTTCCCAGCGGCCCTCTCACATTACGCGTGTGTTCTGTGAAACTGCGCCTCCCCGTGATCTTTCAGGGAATTGCATCGTTCTGTGTGCTTCCTTGCCTTTGTACTCGTATTGAACGGGGGGTCACTACGCCATGCTGTGCCGGGCCTGACCAGGCCTATGCAATTGTAAGTCATCTCTCTGTTGTTAATTCATTTAAATACTGTCAGATGTTCCTTGTATGAGGTGAGGCTGCGTAGAACCCCTTTGCACGTGAGTCTTGAGAGTATAGATGTTTGTTGCTTACAAATCTGCTTCTCTGCAAATCAGTACATTTGTTGCTAGTGTCAGTCAGTCAGTCGCATAACTGTTACTTTTATCCAAAAGTAGCTACAATTTTGTATCATTAATCAAACTGGATATTTCGATTGAGAAATTCAGGTTTAAAATATTTTAATTACATTGCAACGATTGCAAATTGAGTTTAAAAACAGATTACATGTCTTTCCGTTCTCCCAATTCTGCCTGTTTCTCCATTCGGTTGCAGTACTGAGGTGTGGTTACGCTTCCAGCCGTTCGTCTCAAACACAGATCATGTTTCCTGTACTTGAAGCCATTTCTTATCGACGTAAATCGATACATAGAAGCTAGAAAACTTAAACATTGCTGTCTGCTGCTGTATTTCTGTATTTTCTTTCCTTAATTAGCGTGCTTATTGGTACATCACACTGCGCCCATCAAGTTTTCTGCGCGTTCCAATGCGTTTTGGTTGCCTATCACTACAAAGATTACTTTTCCAAAATAATGTTATATATCCCAGGGCGATATCTTTAGCTTAGTTTATGGAATATAATCGAGGTGCAGAAAATGTCGTTACCGATATCATTTTTTTTTCATTCATTCATTCATTCATTCATTAATTCATGCAGTACTGGAGGAGGCGGTGGATCCCCCCCCCCCCCCTCCAGGCCATCACAGCAGGGGACGCCTCCGGCCGGCGAATTTCACACAGTTCCCATTTTTGCTAACAGGCGATTGCGCAAAATTCGCTACAATTTACCGAGACCCTCCTCCCCGGGTCGGCACATTTTACCGAGACCCCCCTCCGCATCGTGACTCAATGCAGAATGGTTTTCATTCCTCCCTGTCTCACACCATTGTCCCTGTCGCCGTCCTGTGGGAAACGCGCCTCTTCCTCCCTTCCGGGAATATTTCCAGCCAGTGACACAAAACATTAATAAGCCTCCAGCAAATGCGGCTCATTTTCCGTAAACCCAAGGAAAATGGCCCTGGTCGTTACCGCAACTAAAGTTTTATTGAATTATTTAGAAATGTTTTATCTGGAATGCTGCCAGTCCGCGCAGAAATGGATCTGCTCTCACGTCTCCTTATTCTGTCTTTACACCATCGTACATCTGCGTATATAATTTATAGATATATTCCTCGTGGTCATCCCTGCATCTCTCTTGAACGATCAGCAACAACCACTCGCTGCTCCCCACCCCGGCCCTGTTGATTAACTACCCCTACCACATGGGGGCGCACTCTCCGGCAACCCCACGCCGCGAGCCCCAGTGCCAGCGCCATGTCGGCTGCTCCCAGGACGCATTTCCCCGAAGCAACCGTCAGCTGGGACTTTCCAGCGGCCCGTCCGGTAATTTAATGCCGCAAATATGTACAAGAACAAAAAGCACCGTCAGCGTTTGTCTGTACTGAATCTGTTTAAACTCCTTGCCTTACACGTCTAACTCCCTGAAAAGTACACAGAAAGTTAATTTGACTTTTCGTATTTGCTGTCCAGCATTAGATTAGATATCTTTTTACACAAGAATGGTTGGCAGTGAGTGTCAAAAGCAACAGAAAAGAAATAAAAACAAAAGAAATAGTGCTGATTCTCTGGAATGTTCTGCCCCAACAGCTTTTGGTGAGCAGTAGAGTAAGAAAGCTAATGAATTTAGGGGGTTGCCTTCCCCCACAGTCCTAAGTGAATTAACTGAAACCAGTAAGATAATTGTGGCGTGTGAAATAGTGAGCAGCATATGTTCATTATTTACTCCTAGCTTAATACTATTTGTCAAGTTTTGTGTCTCTGCGCCAAGATTATAGATTTGTATAGGCAAATATTATCACGTGGCATAGCCATTATTTTATAAGTGTTATGACCTCCGTAATTCATGTAAATTAATACTTGTTGAAACAGAAACTATGGATGCACGCCTTGGGTGACTATGGACGATTCCGTTTTTGCTCAACAGGTGGCAGTACTGATCCACCCCAAACGAATGTAATCGCTAACGATTCCTCAGTATTCTCGTTTTTGTTTTTTTGTTCCATTTTTCTTTTGCTTCTATAATGTTGGATTATATCCAGTGCACTACTAAAGTATTTTTTGTATTTTTATATTAAATAAGGATTGAGGTATGTAAGAAGTCTGAAAATGTTGGAAATGTACACTATGCAGTATAATTTCTTAATAGATCGATTTTTGGGGAGAATTGGTTCTAAAATGACATTGTCATGTTAGTATTCAAAACTCTATATCTATAATTATATAAATTCTAGTATGCTGTGTGCTGAATAGATGAGTATATTTGCATTGACTAATGAGTTGTGTCACAGGTATGTATGGTGAGAATTTAGCATAATTTAGTTCGCATTGACGGCAGTATTGGTACCTAAAATGCTCAATAAACAGGCAGTGTTAACAATAGGGGGATTTTCTAATTATGCTGGGCCTGGAAATACCTAATCGGAGGTCAAATCAGAGCCGTAGGTGTAGATGCGTCTGTGTTACTTCCATGTGGTGAGCGTTCATATATTGTTTAAGGCTTAGTGGCGGCTTAAGGGATCATGCACATCCCACCCTGCCTCCCCCCCACAACCAGGGCCAAGACATCATAAACTGTGGCTATAGGGGTGTGAGGAATGCTGACATGAGTGCAGAAGGATTATAAGGTGTTTAATCTTTTATGTTGGAACCGGTTTGGTTGGATTGTTGAGCAGCTCGGCGACGGTTAAGATGGACTAAGCTGTGGCCTGATTAGGAAGTGTCCCACCAGCCGACCATGCAGTCCCAGTGCTTCCAGGTGACAGAGCAGGAACGTAAGGGTGCAGTTGATCATGCTGGCTGAGCGTCCAGGTGCAGAGGTCTCAGTGTGAAGGGTGTGGAATGACACACATTCAAATCATGCGGCAGGACTGTGATTTTGTGCAGTTTGTGCCGACCTCCTGGCCACAGCTGCCATCGCGGCTCGATGCTCTGCAGTCGGTCCCCCAGAATAGCCCCCAGATGGGGACATCGAGCTCCCATCTCTGGCCATCACCTGCGATGACAATGAGACAGACAAAATACAACTACAGGTGATATAGTAGTTGGACGAGGAGGACGGGCGTCTTAATATGTTAAGGGGCAGAACACTACGATACTGTAAAGGGTTAGGGGCTGAGGAGCTTGTGTGCTCCTGCAAATTAACAGGGTACACTACCAGTCAAAAGTTTTTGCACTCAGTAATATTTTCTACATTTGCATGTTACTTATGTAAAAATACACTCAAAATTCTATTCTAACAAATTTACAGTATGTTCACCATTTGAGTGCCATTTACTGGCAAGAAAATGTCAAATCTTTTATTCATCAAACTGACCTCCTCTAGCAGTTATAACAGTAGAGCAAATTCGAGGCATTCTTTCTACAAGGGACATTAAATACTGCTCTGTCTCATGGGATGAAACAGGTAACTAGTGCATTTAAAGTTAAAGAACAGCCTAGAGTTTGACTCTCCCATCACCACAGAACCAGTTAATAGGACGTCAGACATGCACTGTTACACACTCTTTCCATGTTTAAAGGAAACTTGTATCATTTGACTTATATTTTCATTTATAGTTGTTCACTCAACTTTCCAAAGCTTAACAAGAATGAAAAATATGCGATTTCTGAAATAAATGGAGTGGCAAAGCCTGTGGTGTGTAAAAGGTTTTGACTGGTAACGTGCATCATCTGAAGCAGGCTGTTACTGGGCCAAAAGGACAACTGCTACCACAGTGGCAAGACAAACACATAGACATGGTGCACTTTGTCCAAACCGGACATGATGTGCGTGGAGTTTGCCGGTACTGAATGAATGGAGCCCTCTTCATCACAACTTGGCCAAGCGTGTAGTTTAAAAAGTGATTTTAAAAAGAAAATTATTTTTTTTTTACGTTCACATATGTGTATTTTTATTAAAATTCCAACTGCCACAACTCCCTGTTATGTAAAGCATTTCTGAAACTGAGGGACGGGTGGGTGAATGAATGGATGACTTAACCACTTACCTTGATGGTCCTTGATGAATGGAAGTTCAGCTCTAGTGTTTCGTGCTTTGATGGAAACGGCAAAAATCTTTGTTCAGTGATGAGCTACGAGTCAATGAGAACTGTAACCGTGAAGCATGCGACAGGCTGCGTTTTCAGGGGATGAAAAGGTGAGCTTAAGCAAGCCTGCAAAGCTAGTCATAGATAATCAAGCCAGTCTAACGCTATCGACTTATTGATGCGTTAATTAAGACTGTGTCACCAGCAGGGTTGGACTGGTCTTCTGGCGTGCTGGACATTTTCCCGGTAGGCCGATGGGTTTGTGGGTTGGCAAAATTTGCCGAAATTGGCCAAGTACATGTCGCTGTATCATCGAATGCATCTGACGTGCAGTTTGATGCGAAGCCTGGTGCTGCCTTTGATAGGTAATGCGCATTATGTCTACGCGTCTCTCTGTTATCCGCCGTGCAGGTGAGAGGTCTCGAGAGACGCTCATTTAATACGCTCACTAAAGCGCTGAAGACCTACTCGGAAAGCATTAAAACATTTATCAAAGCGAGAGAGGGAAAACCTATTTAAATCCCAGATCATGGCAGCGTAGAGGCCGTGATGCCATCACCCCCTCTGCGGTAAAATCCCAGGGTCAGCTCCAGCTTCCAAACATGCATGACAATCGGGGTAGTTTTTTTTTCTCCTCATCTGCGTTCATCAGGTGCTTTCGTATCCCACGGCCTTAGCTAGCAGGAAGGGTGACCTTCTCACTAGAGCAGACCGCTGCCTTGGCTCCGCTGTGTCGGAGCCATTAACCACAAAAGCATCTGCTTCAGTTCTGTTCCTCCCCATGGCATGCTGGGAAAATTATGCACCAGCTCCAGGGCAAAAAAAAAAAATAAAATAAAGAAAACTAGCCGACAGCTGGCAGACTTTGTTCGCTTGTGAAGTGGCTTGCATCAAACCGGCAAACGGTCTTAATGCACCCATTGCCACTCCTTCATCTGTCCTTTTGTCTGTTTCAGAATATACTGTAAATAACTATGTCCATTATCCTTTTTCCAGTGTTGTGTATAAACTCATAAGAAGATGCTCACATACACCTGGTTGACCTTTATTTTTTCCCCCCCTCGTATATTACAGATAGCCCCACAACCCTGATAAGGAGAAGCGGTTAGAAAATGGATAGATTATAGACAGCTTGTGGTGTGTTAGCAAAGCGATGGTGAAGGACTGGGTTAGCACTAGCCTAGTGCTAACATGAAGGTCAGGCAATTACTCCCAGCTGCCCCTTATTAGACAGCTACAGCTACGCTATGTTGCAAATAGGGTCAGCAGGCCGCGTGATGTGTGCCATCCCATTTAGGGTTTGTTTTCAATCAGCAAATTATGTTGTTACGAAATGGATCCTCATCCCTATTTTTTTTCAGTTTTTCTACAAAAAACAAAACCAAAACACAATCCTTTCCTCCCATCCAGCCTTGCATTTGCTTGCCACAATGTACTTGGCTGTTTGTGTCCGAGTCACGGTGTCATTCAGAGCCTGCTATTTTTATTTTTAATGTATTCATTCTCTCATGTGTAAACTGAATTGGTGGTAATGTCCTTGCACCACAACAGAGAAGGTATTTCTACATGTATAATTAAAAGTGTTGCTCCCCCCCCCCATTAAAATGATCCCAGAAAGTACCCCCAAGTGCAGCCATGCATGTGCGTCTTAACACAAGGTGACATTTATACCAAAGCCTACTTGGGACTGAAGTTATTCGTTTAGCAACGCTATGATATTTGAATGATTCATCTTTTGAGCCTCTAAGTCTGGGAAAGTGGTGCCAAACTGGGGGTGTTTTGCCTCCAGTTTTTTGGCTGTGTCATAAAGGACAGCAGTAGTTGGACGACGTTCTCTGTCCTGTTTTTCAGACTGACGAGTGAAAGTCTCCTCCGCTCCAGTTGCGAAGAGCAGCGGCTGTGCGGCTGGACCCGGCCTTGCCGTCCGCTGAGGAGACGAGCCGTACCTAGTAGGTCTTTCTGAAGATGAGATCCATTAGGCCATGTCATGACCTGCTTTGCTATGTGCATTACTGTGCATAATTACTAACTTTTAGTTGTGTGTCAGGTTTCGTGAGGCATTCATATATACTTCACAGTTCTCATTTACCCCCCACTTCCAGCCTTAAGGATGAGAATTAAAATCCAATTTCTTAAGTATCAACACTGAAAACCCCCCAGGCTAAATTCTGCCCTTCCAGGTCGTCACCAGTGGTACCAATCATTTCGTCCAGCACCCCTTTGGCCTTCTGATTTTGCTTTTTTTTCTCCCCGTCAACCCTTTCCCTTCCGTTTATGAACCAGCTGAACACCTTGACCTACTGCCACACTCGGAAAATTAATTTCACCACTGCCAAACGTGTGTCACGTGCAGTGCCATAACGACAGAGCGGAGGTTCAGGCGTTCGGGGCCGTTATCAAACCTCTCAGAGTTGAGCCTCACCGACACACTAATATATCAAATATTTGAAGGACATGCTATTGTCTGAAGGCGCAATGTTCCGTCACGCGACAAGCGTTTAAATCACCGTACGTGTCTGAGGCCTCATTGCCCATGTGAACTAATAACAAAGTCAAACAGGCAGATCGGCATCTATTCTGACAGACGGGGAACTGTCGTCAGACATTACCAGTAGCACACAGAGACACAAAGTGCCCTTACTGTGACGTCCAAGACCCGAGTGATCAAGGAAGATCTGAGCAGGGGTGTTTAAATCACTGTCACAGGCGGATAAGTCACAGGCGGATCAGTTATAGGCAGATAAGTTAATGAAGCTGCTATAAACAAAATGGTAGCTCAAATATATTGGTTACAAATGTGAGCTTGCAAATGAATGTTCACACAGTCACATAGCTCAGGAAAACTAGTGAAATGCACATTTACCAGCTACATGTGATGCTTCTCAGCCATGTATCTGCTAAGCTCTTCTTTGGATTCGTAGACATAGAGCGTAAACTAGGACAAGCCATGAACAGAATGTCAATACGCTGCATGGAGCTGAACAGCAATTGCTGTCTCACACTGAGACTCCAGCTTACCCCTAACGGCATGGAAACCCTTCAGACCAACACCATTTATACCTCCCCCCCCCGCACACTACGCGGGGGGTAAAACAGACCCCCACCTCAACTCCTGTACAAAGAACGATGCCTCAGAAAAACAGACGGATGCACTGTTTATTATGTCCATCGATCAGGCAGCCATACTGTGAAATTAATAATCGGTCCTTCACTGCTCCCTGCATGGGACACGGCTTCCTTATTCATGCATGTGTGTTGATTTGTGAGACTGCATTGATTTCCTCCACCAGCTTCCGCTAATTAGCCTTATCAAAAACCGCAAGCTGGTAAGTGATCGCGGCGGCTAATCAGCCGCGCGACTCACCGCCAGCAGTTGCCATTTAGTCAAATTAATTGATCCGAGCGCCGAGAAGGTGGCCGCTGACTCTGCAGGGCTGCTCCGGGGCTGGGAGGTGGAGAAAAGCGGCTTTGCTGAGGTTTAGTGCCGCAGACGGCGGGTGTGCCAGCGGACACGTACCGAAATCGCTACAGTGGGTGACCGAAGCAGCAGGCGGTAAAGTGGCTGAGAATAGGGAGTGATCTTGCCGGTTTAGTTCCTGAAGGAAGCTACTCTTATTCACTTGATGGAGGCAATTCAACATGGACCGGTCCAGACTGGTGATAATCGATGGATGGTAATAAAGGGGCGCCTTAAAATGGGGGACAGTTGGGATGATTTCAAGGGCCACTGAGTGACAGGGGCCCTAAAAAAAATGTGGATTGATCTGCATTGGGGGGCCCAATATGATATGCTTTTATGGGGCCCGAAATCTCCAGCAGTACCTCTGTGTAATGCAAAAATGTCCCTGTAAACTGCACCCCCCCCCCCCCCCGCCTACATAGTTGTAGAAGGAATCTGAACTCTGCAATAGTTATACCCCCCGCCAAGGGGATCACTTTGCATTGGGGGGGGGGGGGGGGTTGAGGTCTTCACGCATTTAGGGGGGCCCAGGGGGTTGTATTGGCTGTTTTTGATTATTGGGGGGCTTACAACCCCCCATTCCCCCATGACTTATGCCTCTGCTCCACACTGGCTCAAATTACCCAAATGATGACCATAAATGCAGGAGAAACACATGCTGTTCAAGTTGTAGTTTCTTTTGCCATAAGAAAGATTCCTTGTCCTGGGCCTGTGTGATGCGTTACGATATGGGTGCAGGCAGCCCATGCGTTTGGACCGCGGCTGTCATTTGCACCCCTGATTACGCTGCCATTTCTGCTCAGAGCAATAAGTAAACAAAGGTGGGAAAAGAAAGTCCCAGCTGCTCCGTTATTGCCGTCTTATTGCATCCAAAACCCTTTACAAAAGAAAGAAAATAAGCCGACACATTTCTCTGGTAATTCGACAATCACGCTTTGTTTACTGCACACGATAATTATTTCCAGATTGGTTTTTGTAGTCCGAGTTGTGCTCCGAATCTGTTGATTTCCTTTATTTCTGAAGAGAGGAACCTTCTAAAATAATTCAGGTGAAACTCTTGGTCGTCAGCACGAATTATTCCTGCGAACCAAATTATATACACACACACGTGTCTTGATTAGCAAATGCATCTCGGCGAGCATGTCAGAGGGACACGGGGAGGAGGCTTAACACTTAGCTTTAGCGTCTCTCCAGATTCTCCCGCCCTCAGTGGCCGCCGCCGTTTAGTCATTACCATCGCCCCTGTTGTCTTTAGTGGATCATTAGCACTGCAGCCAGCACACGGACTCGCGTACCCTCGAGGGTCGGGGGGGTGCGTTTCCACATGCAGGATGCAGCGGGGGCCAAGGAGGAGGCTTTTCATGTCGTTGGTTCCAGTTTTAGCAAACTCGTAAGTGGAGGGAAAATATATGTTTACGTCAAATTAAAGCTACATATTCTGATTGGCCATCCCACCCACTGGTAAAACGGTGGAGAGCGGACATAGCGATTTCTATATTTAATTTTTTTTTAAAGGGAAAAATGAAAAGTCGAAGAGTGTGGGAAGGTGGCAGGAATTCTGATGTCAGCTTTGGAGTACGTTAGAGCTGCAAGGAGCAGCCCCCGGGAATCCCGAGGCACTGTACGGGAAGGGTGTCACTCTCTAGCGAGACTCGGTGCCATATGACAGGCGTCGGTCACTCGCTCAAGTTGCTGGGGAAGGAGGGGGGGGTAGTATAGAGGAACTGAAGTGAGACTGACAGGATGATGTCACCCCCACAGTTCACTCACGTTCCTTATGGGAGTTTATCTCAGGGAGCTGATCTGATCTCTGGCCAGGAGCTGGGAAGAGCCCACGACCGCTTCGGATGCCGGCCCGCTCATTTGTTTGTTATTCGTGAGTAGATTCCCAGGGAAACAGTCGTTGATGGTTACTTCAATAACGTCACTGCCCAAAGGTTTCCTGTTTGCACGAGGGGTTTATAGAGAAGTGCGGCCTTCTTCGGCGATGCCAAAAACACGCCTGTCCACGAACCTGATGGAGGGCGAGCTGGTGTGTGGGACCTCCTGCAGACTCCCAAAGGGTCACTCAAAGCTGGTCCATGAACACCAAGATCTGGAGATGTTCCTGCTGAACCAGCCCTCATCCCACTTTCCAAAGGTGGCAGGATGTTGGTTTTCATCCCCAGGGAGAGTGAGGGTATCCATTGCTATCCCACTTTCCTGCTTCGCTGCTGCCATTATGACTACAAGAATTTTCTTGAGGTGATGAACATCTATTAAAAACCGACCATTTTGAACTTGGCATTAAAAGTTTTAAAAGTTAGTTTTGAAGTATTGCCACTCCTCTTCGTTTTTGGACCTCCATTTCCTTAGATTTCGACGAGGCCAAAGAAAAAGTATTTCTTTCTAAATTGCAAGCAAAAAAAGTACTTTTAATGTGATTGACCCACAAAAATAAAACTAGTCAGCTTAAGAGTGAGAGAACATGCTGAATGATTCAGTCTGCATATATTTTTTTTAATGAAAAGAAGCCAATGATACAGAGCCGTAATGCCTCATGAATCCAGCCTTGCCTATCAACCCTCAGAGACCAAACGGAAAATGGCGTAACACGCGTTTGCCCTGATGATTCTTGTGGTGTCTGAGTAATCATTACAGAGCTTTTGGCACCGGAACAGCGAGGCTTTCAGCGTTTTTAGACCCCAACACCAGGCTTTGTGTCGGCCATCAACATTTTCTATCTTCGTGAATCTGAAACTTCTGGGCGACGTGGTGGCGGAACGCGCTTAGAGGATGGATGGATGTTACAGATGGTTATTGAATAATATTGAATAATAATTTCAGTATTCATTCAAGTATTCATTCATCTAAATGTCAGGGTCCTATCTCTGGGGGTCTGGGTCTCTGGCAGCATGGGATACACCTTTGATGGGATGCCAGTCTATTAAAAGGAGCACATTCTCACAAGCTATGGGCAGTTCGAGGCCCCTGTTAGCCTAGCTGCATGACTGCGGCCTGCAGGAGATCCGCACGACACGACGAGAACATGCTAACTCCACACACTCACGCAGACCTGGTTTGTTTAGGGTTTTTTTTTTATTATTGCAACAACATCTTATTTAGGTCTGATATGTGTCACGTAACATGAGCACTAGCAGTATTCTGAATTCCAGTCAGTTCTTTTTGTTCAACTGCGGGTCCGTCTAGTTCTTATTTTTAATTTTTTTTTTTTTTTTGAAAAATCACAGAGAAGCCTAGTTGAGTGCTCAGCAGTGAGTCCGTGCGGCCATTTCGCACACGCTTTCCAGAAAGTTTTCATAAGGGAACGCATCCAGATATGGGAAATGGTTTCCCCCGACAGTGCCGGCTTCCTAAGACGGGATTTCAGGAACCAAGCTTCTCCGGGAATCTCACTTGGTTGTAATGCTGGAAAGACACGATGCAATTCTGAGCGTGTAGGAAACCTGAGTTGAAAGTGCATGAAATTGTTGTGTAGGGCTGTGTGTATAATCACCAAAAATATTTAAAAAAAGGGGAAACTGGGTGCCCCCCAGTCCTGATCAAATGAATCAGGGCTGATTGGCAGGCTGCTGTGTGCTTTGTTTAGAGACCCAACAATGACTCTGGTGTCCGTCCATGGAGACCGTTACACATTCCCACTGGGGGGGGGGAGGGAGGAGCAGGATCGTGAGAAACAACGCGGATGTGGTAGTGGGTCATTTTTTTTTTTTCTTTCTGTAAACGCCCACGTACAAGCCTCTCCCCCCCCCCCCCCGCAATACAACAGAGACAGAAAAGTAGAGAAACAGTAGCTGTGAACTAATGGCTGACACAACAGCATTAGCCACGTTGCACTGGCCCTGCAGGCCAGCCTGCTGGAGATGCCATTAAATCCATTCCCAGCAGGTGCCTGGGTGAGTGATTTACTTAAAGCAAACACTGCGAGATTAATGGAGCGAAACGGCGCCGAGACCAAGCCTGCGTATAAACCGGATTAATGGCCGATTCGCCCGCGGCCATATTATTAATGCATATCAAATACCGCGTTTACGTCCACCCAAGCGGCGTTTCATCAAGGCAAAAATTAAAAAGCCATCGAGGTATTTTCCAGGTGGTGTCAAACAAATGTGCCGTGGAAGCGTCTTTGAAAATCAAAGTGCCACTTTACTGAGTTTCGTAGCTTTCTGAGGCGGCACGCCAGATGCGCTTGTGATTAATAAAACTTTTAGCATGATTTATCGTGGTTCGAATCCGTGCGAGTGAACTTTGAGACTGTGTGAGGGGCTCTGCACGTACTCTGTACTGCGTGTCCCAATTCTGAGTGCCTATTCAGCCTTGACCTTCAGTATTATTCGTGTATTTACAGTTGTTCATTTAGATTTGTACAAACAAACTATTAATAGTCCTGTATTCATATTGCTGATTGTTTGTTTTATGGCAGGAGGGTCAAGTACATTTACTTAAATGTCCTGTGAGGAAAGTCCGCCCTCAATCAAAGCCTCAAAGCATTCTACTAAAATCCTGGTTATTGCAGAAAATTTAGTAAGGGTGTTACAGGACTGGTCTGGCTGGCTGTTACTCGATATGGTTTGCAGATGCGGACATGGTGTGATTGCTCGCTTTGCCCGAGAGCCACCGTCAACACAGATGAAGTACATCTCGCTCTAGACCAGCGGCTGCGCAAACGTTACATTGTTTGTTTGTTTTTTCTGCATGCGATGCGCCGCGGAACGTCGGAAAACGCGTCAGCTGGAGGCCGGACTGGCTGTGCTTCCTGGTCGTACTTTTTCGCGGTGACGGGTTTGACCCTCATAGGCACGCAATCGCGTCATAAAGTGCTTCCGAAACCAGCCCTTCAAAGGAAAGCTAACTCCCAAGCAAGCGCGTTCACCCAGCTCGTTATAATCTCCTCGCGTCGCTGTATTTTTGTGTACAGAACATCCCATACCCACTCTGGCACACAGACGACGTATGTTTGCTCTCACGTTGTTTATCAAATGGGGAAGAGGGCGCATATTATCGCTACTAAACGAGGCATAATTAGTCTAAATCAATCTGATTTATGGCAGGCCGATGTTAATTCCGTGTGCTGCTTGTACAGTGTGCGGTCGATAGAAGAGTGAGACATGTACTCTCTTCATGGAAATTAGCAATACAACCAGGGCCACATTCCTGGGGTTCAGATAAGTCCAGAAGATCCGGAACATCCAGAACCAATGGTCTCTGGGCCTCCTCTTTCCCGAGTGGTAATATTTCAAAGTTAAAAAGCTCTGATTGGGATGTAACTCAGTAACTCATCACTGAGATGGAGATGTCAGTTACAATGGGCTCCAGGTGCTAATGACACAATATAGATAAAACACAATGTTTCACCACACTTCTCATCTCACATGGTCATTGTCCATGAGAAGCATCTGGTGTGGTCCCAGGCGAACCAGAGGCACAACGACAGTGACAATATCCCCTCAGCATAATTTATGTTTAACTAAAAGTGACCATTCATTGTAGATCATTACAGTACATTAAATTTCATGTGGGGCATTGCAGCCCTAATGGGTACATTTTTAAAAAGCCATAAAACTTTGTGGGATTAGATTTCTGTGTATTTCTTTACGAGGGAGAAAGTCTCCGGATGGACTGGAAATGGGAGAGTTTGCATTGCATGTCTGCTCTCTCACACACATTCACCCAGTAGGGAGAACGCAAATTGTGGGGAATTCCATGTGTACGTGGGAGAATACGGCAGTTCCACACTGGCCATATTTAATGTCTCATTTCCCAAAGGCTGTGCAGGTAAACAGGCATTAACCGCGGAAATTAATCACACACGATGGTTCGCATTTTTTCCAGTCTGCTAAATGCTTGCAAAATATACAGCAGTGCTATATATAATCTTGCTTTTTTTTTCCTGAAGCAAAACAAAGTAGGTAAACAAAACGCCAGTGTGATTTAGTTCTTCAATTAGAAGCCTTATAGTAAAAAACTAAATTAAAATAATTTACAAATAGCGTCCCAATGTACTGGGTCTCTAGCTACCTCTCTTATCGACAAGTCGTCCTCCCTGAAGTCAACCCCACCAACGACATTTACATACTTCAACCTTTTCGACACACATCTGTCCTCCTCGCCGCATGGATGCCGCCGGAATCGATAGGATAACATCGTTCCAAGGCAGTCGAGGGAAGGAGCCGGTCGGAATAACGCGAGGCCGGCCTCTCAGCTGACATAGAATTCCTGCAAATCCACATGTTAATGGCGTCTTGTAAGACAAACCTGTTCGCTGATGTAAATCCACCTCGGATGCTGTTTGAATCCTAATGACAAGGAAAGATGCCTGACACTCACACGAGTCTCTGTCAGGCTGCAGACCTGTTTTAACCACAGCCATGTCGCACATGAAGGCTTCCAAAAACTACCTCAGTAACAGAAAGCACATACTGTACCATTTGTCCTCTGAGTCAGAAGTTGGCAAACAAAAAAAATCTATATATATATACATATATTCTATAATATATAAAGATCTGTATATCATCATCTCTATATTTTAAGTTTAGTATTATGTTGATAAAAATATTTCCCCTCCTGTTTTAGAGTGAAGAATATTAGTGGTAAGCCTTTTGGGAGGAAAAAACATGTAAAATCGAGTCTTTAAAGTGCTTCCCAAGAAGGACAGCCGAACAGCCAATGTGAAGATTAAAATTTAGAGGATTTCTGTGAGGGAGAAAGATTCTTAATGCTGAAAAGGATTTTTCTTTGCCGAAATGGATGTTTTCTTATTAGTGTACAGTTGTTAGTGTACATTTACTGCCGCTCTGACACCTCCCAGTAAAACCAATACTGGCAGCCCAGTAGCTATTTGCTAACAGAATTAGACGGTGCTGTAAGTCACCATCTGCGGACTGACCTGCTCTTTCTTCACATATGCTGTTTCCTAGTTTTGTAAACAAAAGAAAATCTCTACATGAACTTAGTTCAGGTTCCCAGGAGGCAGTAAATTCTGCTCTTTCAACGTGAGGAAATGCAGCAGAAATGTTCATGTCTGGCCACAAGGTGACAGCACCCCTTGGAGCCAATGCAGTCTCTCTGGTTTCCCCAAAACTAGTGATCAGGGTCCTTAAATTGTGGCAGTGCAGATTCTGGCCATGCAAGGACCCGCACTTGCTGGATGTGGGGGGGGTGGGGGGGGGGATCAGGATGAGTTCATTTTATGTTCACCCATCTGAAGGATCCCCCTTGACATTGCAGACTGCACAAACTAACCGTACAGTCAGAGCAGAGACTGATTGCTGATTCCAGGGGTGTGAGGCAACAGTGCGAACCACTGCGGCGCTACGCCATGCACACTGCACACTGTAGCTAAATACAAACTTACGAATAGCTAATTTTTGCAGTGAACGTAAAATGCGTCACACCTCTGCTCCTCTTTGCATGTTTGGCGGTTTCTGTTGTTTTCAGACGGCTGTTCCGGACTGTTTGTTCTCGGGCCCGAGGCCCAGCGGGAAAGTCGACCTTCGCTGCCGCATTGGATGTCCTTAGAGCTGGTGCAGAGCCAGCATCCCTTCAAAGAGCAACTCGCGCCACTCTGAGATGCAGCAGAACGCCATGCTCGGAACACGTTAGCCGCATTAATAACACCAGTCACATGCATTAAAACCTGCGCCAGTATTTATGGCTGATAAAATGTTGCTCCAAATAAAATAGTGATTTTATATGATACATTTTTATTGTCATAATAATCATAATCTTGCCCCATTTCTTTATTTTCTTGGGCATATTAGCCACCGTCGGCTGGGCTTCCTACCCAATGTGGTAGCAGGTTGCTAACTTACATCAGAGACATTTCGCTGTCTTGTACTGTCGCAGTGGTGCTCAGAAAGTCCTGTTCCTCTCCTGAGTGCCGTACATTGTTAGAGGACCTTGTGGCCACGACTCAGTACACAGAATGAACTCGCTCCGCTGTTTAAGCTTCCCTCCCCCGATTATCTGATAATCCAGTCTGAAAGCCGTCGTGGTTTATTAGTGTCTTAAGGCTGCTGTCGACGAAGCAAGAATATTAGGATGGCTTGATAAGCGTAGGTGTAGCCTGGAAATCTCATTTATGGAATCTCATTTTCAAGAGACTGTGCCCTTACTCTGAGCTGATTCACACTGTGAATCTCCTTTTATTCAATAGTGCCCGTTTTTGTGGCTGCACCGGCTTTATTGGTGGGAATCGGGCATTACTGGCAGACTGTGAGGTAGGCAGAGCCGCCCAAAGCCCTGCTTTCCCAGCATGCACCCCGGTAAATTGGCGTCATCTTGGGGCTCGACGTTCCAGTTGTCCAATAGACGCCGTTTAGCAATCCCTAGGGCTTGTTTTTAGCAGTATTAGATTTCACTGTGATTCACTATAGTTACAGTAGACTCCCTGCGTTCCCATTACAGAATCCCTGCTCGTTAAAGTGCAATTTCGATGTAGCTGCGGGTGAATGACTATTACAGTGTTAGGGATATGAGATTGTAGCTATAATGACCTGTGAACCAGGACAGTCCCTGGGATGTCTTCTAAGCAAATCCTCACTGTAGTTCCCTCTTCATAACCAACACCCAACTTTATTTAAATTGTCTTCATTTTGGGGGGGAAGGGGGTGTTGTGCCCCCCCTCTTCATTTACCCCCGAAGTCTTCTACAGCTGATGATGTTTACGGCACATCAATGTTTGATCAAAGCCCCTTTAAAGCACGGTGGAAATGAAAAGCCTTTTTTTTTTGAGAGTAAAGATTCCAAAGGTTAGTATTTGGCTACTTCGGTCAAGAGGTGAGGAGAATGGGGGAAAAACATGAAATTTAAGTGGGTCTTTGGGTCTATATAACTAATCTCAAACAGAGAAAGTCATGATGGTGCTATTATAATATCAACCGTCAACACTCTCCTCGTCCACTGGCTGTAGAGTTCCTGTTTCCATGTAATCATGTGACCTGACTCTAGCCTTTGGCATTATGGGAAATAAGGATGCATAAGCAACTGTGGCCCCAGCTTCCTGTCTGCCTACAACAGTCGTGGTTCATGGCGGAGCCCCCCAGCTCTCATTGGACCCACTTATGTTGGCAGAAATCACATTATTTCAAAGTTACTGTCCCTGAAGTTTTCATATTTTTTGTTTACTGCTTGTTATCACTCAAAATATTTATTATGGGCAGTGTTTTAAAGGGTCTGGATTCCTTGAGAGCCCTGAAATTCCCACATCAATAGAAAAGGTTCAGCAGAAGCGCTGGTTGAGCGTCATTTACTAAGAGCTGAAGCACCATCTGCGTGGGGATTTTGGTCCAGGTGCCTGTCTTCACCCCGTTGTCTCTCGTTCCGTCAGATCGGCTTTGGCTCCGATGCCCTGACTGCATTCTCCCAGTGTGCAACTCAGTGTGAGTTCACACTCTCTGCACTAATGAACATTGGGTGAGGAGGGTAATGAATCATTTTCTGGGCTAGAAACGATAATATAATGTCCTAATGGGGTCCGAATGGGATGTGGTTCGCTAGGGCCAGTCCATTTACCCAGGGAGGGTGCTGGCGTGGGGTTCTGGGAATCTCAATGCTGCTCTGTGCTGCTTCGGCCCTATTTTAGACCGGCGGGTCCGACTGTTTCGGAACCGGTTCTGCACTTAGTGTGCATGATCAGCAATGCGGGAGCCCTGTTACCGAGACCCGGCTGCTCCACGTTCTGAGAACCACATCGCACAAAGGTCTAAAAAAGCACAAATGAAATGTTCCCAGGAGTTTCCACACCAGTGTCACACGGCTGCCTGTGTTCAAATTGGACCATAATCGGTGTTCCGGTTCAGTTCCAGATTACTGACTAAATGTGTGACCAAACATATGGGTATCTAACACTACAAATGTTGATGTACGTGTGAGCAGAATGGCCATTACAGAGATTACTCCAGAAAGTCCATTCAATAAGCCCAAATCTATTGATAAAATGTATCAAGGCACTCAGCTCGGCAATTTCTGGGTGCAGTCTGAAAGCATAATCAAGGCAAAGAACTGTTTTCATAGCAAAAGCATTCCAGTGTTAGCCAGATTCGTCACAGAGGTTTTTGGTTTCCATGGTTATTTTCAGTAATGACTGGAATGATTGGTTCTCTTATTCCTGAGCCATGGGATGCTATGCACAAGGAAAAAAATGCCATAAATATAGAGAAAATTATTATTATTATTATTCATAGGATTTCCCTTAGTGTATGGAACCTTACTGGTTACTCACACCACATTTTTGTGTATCATCATTTTGACTTCAAACTCTTACTCACAGAGGGTTAAATGGCCCATAAAGTAGTTATGCAAATCTTTAGCATGTATTTATTATAATTACGTAGCATTTTAGCATGCAAGAATTTAGCCTTTGCTCTTTTGAGTCATGGTTTGGTTTACATGCGATTCAAGATGCGAGAGTCGAGACTTATTTCTCAGTCTACAGTAAGTAACTAGTGTGATGGAGTCGGTTCTACTTTCAAAATTCAGCCAGCTCAGTCCTCTTGGTACTAAACATCGCTGGAGGCCACGTTACATCACTCACACTGATGGAGGGTCACCGACTACTGTGAACCATCGCTGTGTTTTTTGTCTTTTCATAACACACTTGCTGCAAAGATTAATGAAACTTCTCCTGCTCGCTATAGCTCATCCGTCTGCCGGGTGTCAGGGAAAAAACCCGAAGCTGCTCCTTCTTCTGCTCTTTATGTTCCAGAATGATTTAATGATTCATGTTAAGATGTTATGTAACTTGTTTTTTCATATTAATATCTCATAGATTTCCCCCCCCCCCCCCTATGCTGTAGTGTGTCTGAAGTCAGTGGGCCGGAGAACTCGATAACCCAAATAAACAAAACAAGGCCACTCCAAACAGGTGACTAATGACAAACGATTACTGCTAAACGGATGCAAAGGCATTGAAATATAAAAATGTTCTCGCCTCCACTAGAATGAAAAGGCCTGGTCATTGGTTTGCGGACATTGACGATCTCTTTAGTTAGTTGACACTCCTTGGGCTTTGAGGCTCTTTCTAACTGATTTACTTTCAGACATATTGTAACCTCTCGAGGTAAACTGTTGTTACCGTGTTGCCAAACAGGACCAGTCTTGCCTTATAATTCAAATATGTTGTTTGGGGGGGGGGGGGGTGTTTTCGATCGTTTGTCATCACCATAGAGGATGCCCATCAGCCCACAAGTGGATAAATTGTTTTGAAATTGCTAATGGTTGAAACACAGGAAACCAACAAAGCATTCATTCATTTTATGCGTTTGTTCATTTCACTTCTAGTCCTTGTACAAGATTATGTGAGCTTATAAATGAAAATGGGCAAAGCAGGCAGAGACCCCTGCATACGCACTGAATATATTTCTAAAGCATGTAGTACTTTTTGTAACATATCTCCCGGAATTCTTTTTTTTTTTTTTTTTTTTTTTTTTAAATCAATAAACTGAATTTTGAGACACATTTTGACCCGGGGGGGATGTGAGGAATGCTAAGACGAAACTATCACATTTCCTTTTGAATGATAGAATTTTCTGTTTTTCTCCCCAAAATAAATGTGGTTTTTACAGATTTGCTTCTGGCTGTCTGTTTTCCACCAGACAAAAGCATGACATGTCTTTGAGGTTTCCAGTCCTACATACACCCAGATAATAATCATGTCACCCTGCTAATGCGATAATTAGACTGTTACACAACTGAAAGTCGCTTTATTGCTCATCGTGTGTAGCTGTTGGCAAGAGTCACAACTGGAAATGTTTGAAAATGTCGTCAGTTTCTTCACCAAAGCCAAGCTCCACCCTTTCCTCTTCCACCCGCTGTCTTGGACGGGGTTACTGAAGGAGCCTCTGCCTGTTCTACACCAAAAACACAAACATTAACCCTAACCCAATACCCATTACTATCGACTACTTCAGTTTATGAGAGTAGTTCTTCACAGAATGTTCCGGTATATTTAATGTGTATTCAGTGGTTATATCTGAGACGAGGGAAGGGATATGAAAACAAATCCTTTGGCATTAATCAGCATGGTGAGGCTGAGCATAAGAGTGATGGTGGACAGGCTGTGATGAGAGAGGACTGCTAAGAGCATCTTGTGCCAGAACATAATCAGAACATAATTTCACACAGCTGGATAAAAAAGAGCTTTCCAGTTGCAACAGAGCAATTGCAGACCTGCCTGGAGAGACAATCATGATAGCCATAAAACCCAGTGCTCCCAGACAGAATGAGACTCTGGTGCCAGCAGCCTGATCAATATTTTGTTCGTATTCAAGTATCTACAGAGTGAGAGTGAGAGTGAGAGTGAGAGTGAGAGTGAGTGAGGGAGGGAGGCCATTTGGACTTTTGGGCAAAGTTAGAATTTCTGCTCATTTGTGATAAGCTTTGGAGAACAGCTATATAATCAGTCTGAACATTTATCCTCAAGGTGGCTTTTTCTGGTTGGTATTCTTTCGGTCTCTTTCAACTTTCTGATCTTCAGCATGGATTTGTTTTAAAATGCAAACTGCTTCTCTTAAGCCCCATGCGATGGGACTCAATAAATGAAAAACATACGGTTTATTTTCCCTTTGTGCTCCTCGGCTGCTTCACTTAGGATGCCGGGTGGACCAATGGGAACAGGCGGGCTGATGTTATGAATGTTTTAAGAAGATCGCTTCCTTTGGGCTGTAATTTAAATTCCCACATTTTCACCTTAAGCTGCGTGAAACCTGTCTGGTGTATCGCAAAGCCGCACAACAACACCGATCAGAATGTAGCACTAAACGACGGCAGGTGCGTCGTTTTCCACATGGAACCGCAGAAATTGGTTCACTGCTTTTGCGCTGGTCGTGTGTCCCGGTTGCCTTGGATACCACCTATCCAATATACTTCTAAGTCAACTATAGCTGACCATGTCCTTCACAGTCTCAACAAGCAACCCAGGAATATAGATCAGATGTTATTCCATGAGAATAGCTCACTGATGGAGAGTTATCTTGGATTTTGTTATTGTGTTGTTAGACTGAGTTCTGCTAAAGCCCTCTGTGACCCAAAATCTGCTTTGTGACCGTCTGGAGCTGACATTTGATGTCTGGCGTGTTCCAGGGCAGCCGAAAATAACCTTTGACCCACAAGTGCTTCCATTTGGCTGGTGTCCCATTACAGCCTGCCTGATGCAATTTTTTTTGTGTCTTTGCCACAATCGCGTTCGTTCCTGGTGACACGCCCCTTTGTGTGTAAGCGCAGTATCAACAGCAGGGAGCTTCTGTCCTCCTCCAGTGCTGCCCCTACTGGCCGTGAGGAGGGGGTGTCACTATGGCCGTGCCTTGTGCTGTTTTGCATTTCCCATGAACTGGGACATGCGAAAGACCTCTGTTTGTTTTGGCACCAGAACGCCAGACTGCCTGTTTGGTCACCTACTATCAGGGCCACGGTCACGCTCCGTGTTTTCCATAACGCAACTTTTCCCCGTGACTGTCGTATTGTCTTCTGTTTATATTTTAACCAGTTTACATTTGGCACTTTATTCGCGCATGGATTTTAAGGACAGTATAAGTATTAGGTAATGCCTTACATTAACCGCACCTTCATAATGCATGCATATAACATTCATAAGCAGCTTGTAAGTATACTTTAACACCCTAACATACATTAACAGCTTTAATATACATTAATAACAAACATTATGTGCTAATAATAGATATCATAATTGTATAATCACTGTCATGGTATGTCATGGTATGTTAGGTATACTTACATCCTGCTTTTGAATGTTCTATGAATGCATCATGAACACATTACGAAGGTGCTGTGAATGTAAAGCATTACCAGATATGATCTATCTATCCATCCATCCTCAAACCACTTCACCAGGTGAGAAGCACAGTGGCAATTTGCCTGGCAGGTCAGACCAGACCTCTCTATCCAAGGCCACAGACCCGAGTGTCCCCAAGTGTCCCCAAATGAGTGGGATGGTTTAACAATGATGAGGTTTTTTTTTTCACGTCCCTGACCCTCGAGTCAGAGGTCATGTTGCAGTGCACCACCAAACCGTAATTTGCTTGACCCCTAAATGATATGACAGTAGCAGTTTTAGCCCCTTGTACCTGATTTAAGGTGGTTCGTAGGCGTTGTGCAGATCTGGCCAATGCCGACGCCAGAATTTGTACTTGTGCACTGGTGTGTCTGTGTCGCTCTGCAATTACACCAGCCGGAAACACATAGGAGGAAGTGTGATACCGCCAAGCGGACTAATCAGTTGTTGCGGTCTGTGTCACTGTGACATGTAGTCACATTTCTGGGAAGATGCAAGTCAGACTATGGCATCGGGTTCGCAGCTACACTGTACCTACATTGTACTGCTGGCATCAATTCTATCTACAACCATAAATTACGTTTTAGTGTGCTAGCAAATTCAGCCTATAGCAGTGCTAGTCCTAGACCAGCTCAGCTTACATTGGTCTCAGTCCAAAAGGCACGTTAATACCAGACTAAGTTACAGTGTCATGATTAGTGTGGCGTCTCAGTGCTGTAAGAGCAATGAAATAGGTGCATCTGTATGAATAAAAATTTTGTTTTATTAGTTTTGTGGATGTTAAAAATATATTTAGGTTATTTTGTTGATCGTTTAAAACTTGATTAAACAATTGACAGAGCTTTTATTTTGCCTGGTTTAACTTGTGTCGAGGCAGCATTTTATTTTTTTCAGCACTTAACCTGGTCGCTAAGGCGGCATTTGGAAACGCTGGGATGGCTGGAGTCACGGTCAGAGTTTATCCCGTCACTCAGTCACGTCCGAAAAAGCGTTCAACTGTAAGAGAAACTGGAACGACAGCCTACTGCCATATGTCGTCTCTGGGAGTCCGTACGTGATGCCGTGCACCGGCGGCCTCATGCAGGATAAACGGTTTATAGCGGTGATACACAGAAATGCAGGCCTGCCAATTTCCCCGAGCGTCTCAGCCTGTTCTGTTTGGCCGGATGTCGTCACTGCAGCCAGGCAGGAGAGCCGCTGGCCAGCGCAACACGTGTCCAAAACTTTTGCCCTTTTTAAAAAATAATAATAAATCAGAGGCTACAGTTTTTCTGTGGAAAACAATTTATTTCTCCCAGTGGTTTTGTAGGCCTCGGTCCTGGCTTAGAGATCGTACAGTAATGACACTCAGGAGAATCCTGTTAGCTTTGTCTTTGCGCAACTCAAAGGGTTTCCTACAGACACAAGAAAAAAATTCAAACCCGTGCTAGTGGAGATTCAGCTGGTTTCTCTCATGTGCCCAAGCCATTAGCGAGCTGGGAACCAAAGGCAGCACTCGTGCCGGGGAAACGCTGTGTGTTTGTTCCCTCATCACTGTGGAGGCCTGCATCAAAAATCGCAGAAGTTACCTTTCAGTTCAGCTTCCACTTTTATTTTTTGTTGTTTCTCAAAAACTCCCAAAAAAACAAACAGAAATTAAAGGACAAGCAGCTTGTCGGGTGGGAACATTAGAATTTATTTTAGGTCCCCGCTATGACTGTTGGACCCACCTGGGGATGTAATGTCCCTCCCCGCCATTCTCTCCCAGCCAGTTTCGGAGATTTTTGTAATTGCAGGATTCTGCTCAGGAATTTTGAAATGACTAAGCTGTTATTCTAAAGAATTCTTCAAGCATGTCCTTTTGAATTTCGGTCGATTGTACTCTGCCTTTCATCCAAAGACCATAATTTCCTGATTTTTAAACAGCGGCCGTGCATTAAACCAAGCTGCTGTATTACAGACCCTGACTGTTAGCGCTGCTTCTTCTAGCAAATTATCAGCAAAGTCACAAATATTAACAGTAAAATAGGACCTTCCTTGAATATCTGTGTGGACCGTTGTATGCTGTCATACAAGCTAGTTTAATACAGTCATCCTCTGTTTTATTTCGCCCAAAACCAGGAGTATGTGATGATAAATTTATTCGGGTAAATGGCATTAGTACATGATGAGGACGTAACGTCCCAACAATGATTCCCATAAAATGAAGTTTGTATGCATAACACTTATATCACAATGCATGACTTTAAAGCTGTTTGTTCTAAAAGGTTAAATCTCAGTGCAGGAGCCACAGGAGAGAAGTGATACGATTTCCGTTCACAGACTGTTTTACTGCACACAGGAGAAGCCTTGCTTTTAATATGCGCTTTTTGCACCAGCGTCGATTGTTTTGGTTTTTCTTATTTTTATTTGGAGGACAAGCGGGAGTCAGTCCATAAACGTATAATCCATGAGAACTGCTTACAGAGCAGTAAATAATCTCCATTATCGGTTCATGCTACAGAGACACGAAAAGGGACACAAAAGCATTTCAAAGGGGAAATACAGACTGAAGCCTTGAAGCTCCGCATGGGTGACAGCCTGTTTCCTCCATCCATCCATCTATCCATTTTCTGTAACTGCTTGTCCTATTCAGAGTCATTATATGATATAACAGGTACAATTGCATAATCACTGTCAGAACAAACAACATGTAACAATAGAACAATAGGTAATAAATCAGTTAATCAAGTAGTGGGTGAAATGACCATGATACACACACAATTAGCAAGGGCATACAGTAGTTCACGAGAGTGCTGGACGCGCTATATGGGAACCAATAATGTTAAAGAGGACCTCGGAAGAGAGTGTTGAAAGAAAATACATAACAGTGCAGTTTTCCTTTGTTCAGGGTGCTAGCGGAGCATGCAGACGCGCTAATCATTCAGAGCTAAGGTATGCGGTGGTCGCTCAGTGAATTATTTCCTTCCATCGCGGGATTGCAGAGCCTATCCCCGCAACTTTTGTGTTGTATTTTATTAGTGTTCTCTGTTTTATTGTTTTGGTTTTAAGTTGTCGTGTGCTGTATGTTTCCGGAATACGTTTCTTTTAAGATTTGTCGTAAAGCACTTTTGTAGCTTCTGCTCAGAAAAGCGCTATTTAAATAAACTTTTACTTGCTTGCTATACTGATCCCAGAGGCTGTAGGCACAAAGCAGGGAACAAATCAGGATCCCATCACAAGGCACACTCACACACCAGTCACTCATACACCAGTCACTCACACCTACGGGCAATTTGGCAACTCCAGTTAACTCCTCAGCGTGGTTTTGGACTGGGGGAGGTGGGAAACTGGAGTACCTGGAGGAAACCCCACGACGACACGGGGAGAACATGCAAACTCCACACACATGGAACCCTGGAGAACCTGTCCGCTTCATGTCACCAGATACTCTCTGTCACTTCCGCTCTGCAGGCCACAATCCGACCTAAAACTGGGACTTTATTGCTTTTCGGTTATTGTTTAAATGCAGGTATAATTCAGTGCAGTTCCTATTCCGCAGAAAGATCGTTGTTACTTTACTAGAATAAATGGAAAGTATAACTAAACATCGAACTGGCTGTCTGACTGTTACCTTGAACAGAGTTTTATGCTTTATAATGATTTACAGCAAGGTTTTATCATATATTTGATTTAATTTATACCTTTGCTAGCAAGTCAGTGAGTAACTCTTATTAACATTGATCCTGATAAAACTGAAATTAGATGCAATTCTCCTATCTCTAAATACGTAGGATTAAAGTAAGCCCCTCTAGTTTTTGTTAAAGAGGAAGTGCCTGTACATTATCACTGGATAGTAAACCTCTATAGGCGATAAATTCACGTGCTCATGCCAAACCGCATAATAGATGTAAATCTGAAGGAGTCTCCGTGTAACTTAAAACTACTACATGGTTGCCATGGCAATAAGAAGTGGAGATTATACCCAGGGACGTACCTAGAAATTCTGGACCCCCTGACAAAATGGCACCTTTGCCCCCCACCCAATTTTGCATATAATTTAATATATTTCAAGGCCCCTGTCAAGTGCTGCCCCCCCTGAATATGCCAGGGTATCCATGCCCCTGCTGTGGCCCCTGTAAAGTGCTGGGCCCCCTGAATCTGCCAGGGTATCCATGCCACTACTGTGGCCCCTGTAAAGTGCTGGGCCCCCTGAATCTGCCAGGGTATCCATGCCCCTACTGTGGCCCCTGTAAAGTGCTGGGCCCCCTGAATCTGCCAGGGTATCCATGCCACTACTGTGGCCCCTGTAAAGTGCTGCCCCCCCCTGAATCTGCCAGGGTATCCATGCCCCTACTGTGGCCCCTGTAAAGTGCTGGGCCCCCTGAATCTGCCAGGGTATCCATGCCCTTACTGTGGCCCCTGTAAAGTGCTGGGCCCCCTTAATATGCCAGGGTATCCATGCCCCTGCTGTGGCCCCTGTACAGTGCTGGGCCCCCTGAATCTGCCAGGGTATCCATGCCCCTACTGTGGCCCCTGTACAGTGCTGGGCCCCCTGAATCTGCCAGGGTATCCATGCCCCTGCTGTGGCCCCTGTAAAGTGCTGGGCCCCCTTAATATGCCAGAGTATCCATGCCCCTACTGTGGCCCCTGTAAAGTGCTGCCCCCCCCCCTGAATCTGCCAGGGTATCCATGCCCCTACTGTGGCCCCTGTACAGTGCTGGGCCCCCTGTATCCTTGCCCCTCCAACACCCCTGATCATGCCGATTTCAGGATTTTTCTGCCTTGTTGCTGAGAAAAATGAAAATGAATCTTTGCTAACCCCTGTCCATTAGATTTGGGTGATGACAGAAATCTTGAAGGTCTGACAGAATAGCTCCAAAAATATCCCATTTTCAGAAATGCTCAGCTCTTCAACTCATACTTTAGTCCATAGCATGAAATCACTGTATTACAAATTATTGTTAGAAATATATCACAGTTCCTTTTATGCCTGAATTGCTTTGTTCAAGGGTACATGAGCACAAACCTGCCGGGGCGCCCCCATCTGCCTGTCTTTGGTAGTGCAGGTTTAGTGCTCACTCTCTACTCTGGCTTTGAAAACATTAATAATTAATAATATTACTTGTTTTCATCTCATTGTCAGTTAATTTTAATGAGATTGTGTCAAGCTGCACTGTTGTCGCCTGAAATATGAGCATAATACCATGTTGACAGTCACATTTCATTGTGTGTCATGTAACACTAATCAACTGTTGCTGTTAAATTGATTGAACTGTATTATCATTTGTTACATTTTGTGTTTTCGGAGGGGGGGGGGGGGCTCAGGAGACTCACACCTCCAGGACAGCCTGTTCCTGTGGTTACTCAGGTTTCCTCTTGAAGGCCAAAAACATGTGGTTCCAGTCTGATTTGGACCCAGTGCTAGATAAGCTGGCGGACTGACTGAATTTTTCCAAAAATTTGGAAGGAAAATCCTCTTCCATTAGTTAATATATGTCTCTTTTTCCATGCATATAAATGAGTTCTAAACTAGGTTATTGTGCAGTGAGCTCTAGTTCTGTTCTACATGAATGGAAGTTTCTTTTTCTCTTTGTGTTTACATTTCTATCACCCATGATTGAGACTAGCCAGACCTAGCAAGAGAAAAACATGACATGGTTGGTGGATCACCATACGGACAAAAGTACTGGGACACCTGGCCATTACACCCACAGGAACTTTTATGGCATCCCATTCTAAATCCATAGGCATCAATATGGAGTCGGTCCCCCCTTTGCAGCTGTAACAGCTGCCACTCTTCTGGGGAGGCTTTACACAGGATTTTGGAGAGTGTCTGTGGTTATTTTTGCCCATTAATCAAGAAGAGTACGTGTGAGGTCAGGCACTGATGCTGGATGTGAAGGTCTGTCTTGCAGTCTCTGTTCTAGTTCATCCCAAAGGTGTTTGATGGGGTTGAGGTCAGGGCTCTATGTGAGCCAGTCAAGTTCTTCCACACCAAACTCATTCAACCATGTCTTTAAGGACCTTGCTTTGTGCACTGGGGCACAGTCATGCTGGAACAGAAAAGGGCCTTCCCCAGACTGTTGCCACAAAGTTGGAAGGATAGAATTGTCCAGAAAGTCTTGGTATGCATGTTTATATCCTCCTGAGATCCAAGGAAAAAAGTGTCCTTCAGTTTTAGGTTAATTGTGATTTTCTATGTCTTTGGAGGAAATAAATTAATTTTTATTTTTAATTTCACAGCATGTCCTCTTTAGTGTACAACAGGAATAAATATGTTTCCTTACATCAGTGAAAAGATAGATTCAAAAACAAAATGTCCACTGCAATGGACATAAATGAATGGGTGGGGTCTCAGGAGGATATAGTGTGTTATTATGACTTAAGCATAGATTGGTTAACTGGTTGTATTGGGCAGTGTCTGACAGTGCACAGTAATCTCATTTTCTATTTCAGTGCCTAATGTCATGTGTGAGAACTGCAATTGTCCCACAGGTCATTGATATGAGAGTGCTCAGTAGTGAACTGGTGTCCTGACCATGGTGAGCTCTGCCTCGCACACTGTGCCTCCTGGGATTGACACAATCTGTGATAATGCTGTGGATGAGTTCAAAGCAGGTGCAGGTTGCCTTAAATGAGTCGTGGTGTTTTCACTGAAATGTAGGCCAGAAACATTTCAGCTAGATCACCTACCTTAACTCTTAATTTCAACTGAGAAATGTCTCGGCTCAAAACTCCATTGGGCACTCTGCATTGCTTAAAAAACAGCTGTAGAATAAATGTGTCTATGTGTCTCTCCAAGTGAGTGAAATGAAAAATATTATCCTGAACTGCATGCGGGTTTAAATGGTTCTCTCCGTGTTTTGCGTTCGTTAAAGTGAGACCTCGTTTGTTTGTGTTGGTGAGACGCCATTAAAACGTTTGACCTTTGCTGCTTTTCGAAAATTTTAAACCCCACTTAGCATTTCATACCCAAAAAATGCTTAGAGAAAAAAACTGTACAAAGTAACATAGCGTTCCCATGAAAATACTGCAGCTTGAACAAAACTAACCAAAACCAGGAGGTTTCTATAATGGGTTTCAGTGCAGAGGCTAAGATTAGATTTTATTGTCTTTTAATTCACCACTACCTAAAATTAAACATTTTGTTTATTTAGACAGTCAGTAGTAGGAAAATATTTTTATTAAACGTTTTCACGTTTGAATTGCTAATTAAGATGAGTTCCCTGGAATGGTTATGGTGTCCTTGATACCAGGCAAATTGGGTGGGGAAAAAAAGCTAAATATTTGGATGCATGTATACACATAAAAAATACCATAACCCTGACACTGAAAACTGCAATAATATATTGTTGTAAACCTGTTTTGAATGCCTTTACAATATAGGTTGGTGTTGACAAGAATGATTGTGTATATATGCCAACATCACTTTTCCACAATAGCCATCCTATCAATAATATTTACAACATTTCCTTCAGTTTGTCGCGCTTTACTGGCGGCAAAAACATGCGGAGCCAGCTTCAGTGTTTGGAGTGTTCAGCCAAGGCATGGTGTTCAGGTCTGACAGGTTCAAGTCTACATCCTTATTTGATCATCTGTAGTTTACCTTAATTTTTCACGCCATTCATTATTTGTTTGCGGTCTGGGCAAATATTAGTTTTGAGTGTTGGACAAAACATCAGATTGGCATAACATTTTCGTTGTCACTCCCATAATCCTCCCCTTCACCCATTAGCGCCGAATTAATTTTTGTTACTGGCGGGGAAAGCGCAAATAACGCAGTTTGTAATTATAGTGCCATGTTTGATTAATGGAGCAGAATATGCATAACATCCTCTCTAAAGCCTGTTCGTGATAAAAATCTTATTCTCCAAAATGTCCTCATGGTCACCACTTTCACCGCTTATACCAGTAGCTGAACCATGTGAACTCTCCCTGCTCCCTGCTCCTATCCAATACCGTGACAAGTTTCAGGCTGGGTGGGGGGGCGCCCCTTGAAACAAGTAGGCCAGAAGTCATAGATGCCCACATAATTACCCAGTCTACAAAATCACACTTGTTGAAATATTTATTTACCTTCAAGTGTCCCTGTTACAACAGAATATTCATATAAAACGAAACACCACACCAATAACAATTAAACCAAATGTATAAAAACTTATACCTAAAGGGATAACCATTTATAAGCAGAAATATATTTTAAACATTTTGATATACGTAAGTTGAGCCCGCAACATAGCACACAGCCATAAAACGCGCACATTATAAACGTACATTTAAAATTAACATTTTAGACACGTATGTATATAATTTATACAAACTCGCCTCGATTGTTAAACTGGCTTATTGCAAATAAAAAAAAATGACCTGTCAGTACATGTATGCGTACTATAAGACGGTACCTGACATAGTGCGTGAAATGCGTCACTCATAGCGAAATAAAACTAAGTTGCCGCAAAACGCGCGTATCAAACAATCCGCTTTTTCTCACCTTTACACAGAATCTTTTTAAAAGCCCTCCTAAAGTCGTTGTTAAATATGGTGTATATCATTGGGTTTAGTGAACTGTTGCAGTAGCCGAACCAAAAGAAGAATTTGAAGAGCTTCTCTGGAACGCAGCAGGTCGTACATATGGCGAGCATCGTGTATGTGAAAAAGAAGGGAAACCAGCAAATGACAAACACTCCCACCACCACCGCCAGCACAAACGTGAACCGTTTTTCTCGGTTTTGGCGTCCTTTCCACCTGCTGCCGTTGGTATTCTGCCGGTCGGCTTTTTTAATGATGGCATCTCCCGGTTTGATTCGGCTCAGTTTGTTTTTACCTTTTCCTTTCTTCACCGAACAGGTATTTTTAACGTCGTGGTCAGAAGACGACGACTCTTCCATGTCAATCCCGTTGACTTCACCCTTATTGTTTTTCTCGTCGCCCTCTGCTTCCTTTTCCCGGTGTAATTTTTCGTCTGCGTCGTCCTGCTTCTGGTCACTCTTTTTGCTTTTCCGTGGAGGGACTCTGGTTCTCTTTTTGGCAATCTGGTAAATGCGAATGTAAACCGGAACCATAATCATGCAAGGTACGAAGAATGAACCGATGCTGGAAGAGATCATGTACCACTTCTCCTGGCTGATATGACATTGCTCGCCGTCGACGCCGAACTCCTTGTGCATAATCAAAGCAGGCAAACTTATAATTACGGAGATTATCCAAACAATGAAAATTATACACTTTATCCGTCTGGGAGTACGCTTCAGGTTGTACTTAATGGCTTTGGTTATTGACCAGTACCTGTCCAGACTAATAGCGCAAAGGTGGGCGATAGACGCCGTGCAAAAGAGGACGTCCAGGGCCTGGTAAATTTTGCACCAAACTTTTCCAAAGTACCAGCTGCCCATGAGCTCATAAGCCAGCGAGAAGGGCATGACTAAAGTAGCCACCAGGATGTCAGCCGATGCGAGAGACACCAAAAACAAGTTCTGAGGAGCCCTTAAGGCCCGACTAGTAAATACTGCTATTATAACAAGAACATTGCCAAATAATGTCAAGAGAATAAGAATTCCCACGGATATTGTTAGGGGTACTGAAATATGGATGGGCAAAGTTGCGTTGGTGGAGTTCTCGCAGAACATCTGAAAGGTCTCTTCAGACTCCTGTGACGCCCCCATTTACGCGCTGGTGCACGTTGCATAGACACTGGAAACTAATTCTCGTACATTTCTTATGTCATTGTCCTCTTGTATTACGTACATTTACAGCAGTCTTGACCGGTCGATTCATCTAAGTGTGTAAGCAAGAGCACATACTTGACGTTAGAATCTTTTCTTTTTCCTATACAGATACTCTCCAATCAGCTATAACAACGGTATTTCATGCCATTAAAGTATTTTTGCTATCTGGCATAAAGAGAACTTCGATCTTACCTTGACTGACTTCTGCCATTCAAGTCCTTTGGAGAATAGTAATTTTCTTAAAAATATATATACATAGTGTGTATTTTGTACATTTATTGGGGAGAGACCGCAAGCTTGCACGTTTGCTAGCAGATTGTCTGGAGGCGTGGACCGACACGCAGTATACGGGCTCACCCCTCCCCGCAGAGTTAAAAACCGAATACCTGCTTCTCTCGCACTAACTCTATTACCGCAGATCTGCTCGCAGTGAAGAGTGGCTTTACAACTCCGCTCCTTTATAACATCGGGCTTGACAGCGTTGCTTAGCACCCAGCCCCGGAGCCCTAGACTGGGTCCAAGCCCACGTGGATGCCTATAAAAACTTAGTTGGTCAATATTGAATCTTATCTCTGCAGCGCTTCCCGGTCCCGCGCTCGCTTGTCTTTACAAGACACACATTTCCCACTCTTGGGCAGTTTCGCTGTCAAGACAATTTTTTTTTCCTGACAGAGAAACATATCAAAAATAAAATCTAATTTAATTAGCTAATTAACTCACTGTTTTTTAATTGTTTCCGGGTATTACATACATAGAACAGTATTGTGGAAAATGTACGAGTCGCACAGTTATAAAATGTTTTTTCACTGAAAATAGTATATGCTGAAATATTTTTTTATGATAATATGCGTGACCACGGAATGCAGGTCGAACCATAATTTGCTAAACACAATAGCCGTGTTTGTCCGTATGATTCTGTTCTATTCTAAGGGATACATTGCGCCGAATAGTAAAGGCACAGCGAGGATTTAGTGACACCTATTGACCGGTACAGGTAGCGCACCAATAATTCCTATTCTGCTTGAAAACATGTAGCGCATCTCCACAACCGATAATGCATAGTTCAGGTAAGTTTATACAATGTACTAAATAAGGGTTTCTGGAGTTTGACTTTTTGATTTACTCTTAAAGTCACGGTGCAAAAACCAGACAACTGTTTGTTTATATTAATTAAAAATGTTCTTTTCCCCAACATGACTATGATTCTATTGTCATTTGTTAACAATATAGGCTAAAGGGTGGCATTTTGCCGTGAAATAGTCATTTCAGTCACGTACAGTATATTCGTGACTCAGGTAAACTTGCCACAATTATATGTACTTGGACTTTGGTAATACTGAAACGGATGTGAGAAGGACAGACCAGATTGGACCCTGGTAAGTACAGACTGACTGTCTAAGCACAATAGCTGGTGTCAGTAGGTAGGCAACTACCACACAAGCTGGTGGGCAAGGTAGGTAGGCAACTACCACACAAGCTGGTGGGCAAGGTAGGTAGGCAAATACCACACAAGCTGGTGGGCAAGGTAGGTAGGCAAATACCACACAAGCTGGTGGGCAAGGTAGGTAGGCAACTACCACACAAGCTGGTGGGCAAGGTAGGTAGGCAACTACCACACAAGCTGGTGGGCAAGGTAGGTAGGCAAATACCACACAAGCTGGTGGGCAAGGTAGGTAGGCAACTACCACACAAGCTGGTGGGCAAGGTAGGTAGGCAAATACCACACAAGCTGGTGGGCAAGGTAGGTAGGCAACTACCACACAAGCTGGTGGGCAAGGTAGGTAGGCAACTACCACACAAGCTGGTGGGCAAGGTAGGTAGGCAAATACCACACAAGCTGGTGGGCAAGGTAGGTAGGCAAGTAGCTAGACAGACAAAAAGAGTAAGTACAGCTGGTAGGTAGGCAGTAGTAAACTTACTATTATCCCAAAATATTTTCAGTTATTTAGCCTAGAAGAATTACAGTCATTAACTCATAACATTCTCAACTTTTTATAATACTCTGTATATCTGAACTCTGATTCGAGCTACTGCAATCACAACACACACTCCGAACCGAGGTAACACAAGCGAAATAGAAATATTTCTGTTATCCGTAGATAAAAGAGATCGCTAGAATAATCAAGATTCAAACTCTGGTCCAAGCAGAGTTTGCGCTATTGTGAGACAACAACGCTAACCACTACACCACCGTCCAATTCCTTTCCGGTCTTACCCACAAACGGCTGCTGTGTATGCAGGTTTTCGCTGCAACTCCCTAATTAGATTATTAATTAGTAAAACGGATGTGACCTATAGCAGATAAGATGACCTATAGCGGATAAGATTGCCCACCCCTGCCTTAAATGTATGTGAGAACATATTGACCCTAAGGGAGGGGGACCCGGTGGCGTAGTTGTTATTAGTGCTGTTGCCTCGTACCAAAGCGAATCCCACCACTGGGACCAGGGTTCAAGTCCCATCATGGCAAGCAGGTAAGTAGGTCTCAGTAGGTGACCAGACCAGCAAGTACTGGTCTGGTGACAAGCTGGTGTAAGAAGGTAGGCAAATATCAGACGGACAGGTAGGTAGGCAGTAGTGAGTAACTTATCAAATTAAATTAAAAAATTTAGCCTCTTAATATTTTATATTATATTATTATTATATTATTTTATATTTTATATATTATTTTATATTCGGCAAGCAGGTAAGTAGGTCTCAGTAGGTGACCAGACCAGCAAGTACTGGTCTGGTGACAAGCTGGTGTAAGAAGGTAGGCAAATATCAGACGGACAGGTAGGTAGGCAGTAGTGAGTAACTTATCAAATTAAATTAAAAAATTTAGCCTCTTAATATTTTATAACGTATTAACTCGGATTCGAACCGGTTACTGCGCGAACCGGTTACAACGCGGAGTAATTGACTGGTATACAATCACAGCGAGCTACCACAGACCCAAAATAACACACCTGAAATAGTAGTGTTATCCATAGATAAAAGAGATCGCTGGAATAATCAAGATTCAAACCCTGGTACAAGCTGCAGCATTTACCATGCTGTGAGGCAACAGCGCTAACCACTACACCACCGCTCCGCCCTTTTTCCTAACACCTACCTTGGTTAAATCCCTTAAAATTTTAAAAAGATCAATTGGCGTCAATATGTTCTTGTATACGTTTCAATATAATACAATTCTATATCCATTACAAAATGGATAGACGTACGATAACACCTAAACAATTAGCTAGTATGTTGCAGGTATGAATGCAATTCGTTAAACACGGAAGTAGTGTACTGTTTATGGAAGTTGATTTTTATAGCTGAAAGCTTTCTGATTCTTATGTAGGAGCTGTCTTAATGTTCATAAAGACTGCAAAACCCACGTGAAGTACTAGTAAAGTTTATTTTTCTGTTTCTGCATGGGTTGGTATCTATAATCGCTTTTCAATTTGACCTATGACGATTTATAGGCGCATGGAAATTCAACATTCGGCATTAATGCAGGTATCAGCCATTCATATTTCAACTCAGTCAAAATGCATTCCAACATACACAGTAAATTTAGTAAAGTGTCTCTGGAGCCACAACGCAAACCAGCAATCAAAGGTGTGTAAATTCTACAAACTGGAGAGCAAGTGTACAGGAGTCCAAGCCCCCCCTCCTCCAAATCCTTAAGTGTTACGCCATTATAAATATTCAAGAAAACAGCTGTAATATGAAATGATTCAAGCTGCTTTAGTGAAAAAAAAATGCTAACTGCTGTAAAACTAGACACTCACATTTGCATTTTGCTGGAATGCGGAAACATTCTATGTAAACTAAATTTAAGATCAGATATGGCTGTGGTTACATAAAATGATTGTATGGTGGAGAGTATTTTTGACAATGAAGGCATCCATGAAAGATCACTTATAAAATCTGGACAAGGCAATTATCTTTTTATATTGAAGTAACACAAACTGAACATTACAATTAATTGGATTAAAAGTACAATTATACATTTCCAGAGCTTTTCAACATGTATCATTGTGGGATTAATCTCCAAAATAAAATTTTAAAAAAGCATTGTGCAGGCATGACAAGGGTACAAACATCAGAAATTTAAAATAAAGTTTACACTTTGACATCACTGCTAATCTGCTTTTTTTTGTCTAAGTACAAAAAAGAAACCAAAACTTCAGAGAACAGCCCAAGTCTGAACATATTAAAAGGCACGCCACTATGTTAGAAAACGGGGAAAGGAATTCAGTCGCTAGAGTTTTTTTTCTCTTTAAACTTCAAAAACAGCCCAGGAAGTTCTGTCAAAGGGTTACTGGCAGGTTGTGACTGAACACGCAAGATTCCATATTATCTGAATATTTATAGGAGGCCTCCAGTGGTCCGGGATGTGACTGGATTCAGGTAGGAGGAGGAGCCAAATCAAGGTGCATTTGAAAAATTTAGTGGGGTGGGGCTTTTAAATCCCCGGGGCCTGGATGTCCCTCAATGCATTTCATATGTGCAAATTGTTGCAAATTACTCGTATTCTAAGTCAAATCCTTGGCGAAATGTTGCTCCTGTATTTGTACAGTAAAAATTAAAGCAACACAACAAGATAAAAAAAAAAGAAAGAAAAACGATCTTAATGGAAGCAACAGACTGATATTTCATTATTTTCATTTTGCAGTACTGTTTGCTAAAAGTAAAGTCCGGAACACGATACAACATTTCACATAACTTAAAACTTAGTAAATATTTATAGTTTTATTACAATTAAAAGATTTTGTACACATGGATCATTGGCAAACACGACCATTTAATTTACTTGCAAAGCCAAAAACAAGAAATAACTGGGTTACCATGTGTCCGTGTGTATGTGTCTGTGTGCCTGTATGTCTGTGTTTCTTAGTATTTATTCATACAGGGCAGATTGAGTCCATAGTCTTGACATTCATCAATAAGTAAACATTTAAGAATTACCCCGTACATAATAAAGGCATGTTTTAAATGTCATCTTCATTTCATACTGGTGTTTAAAATTATTCACAATTTAATTTAATAGATATCTTACAGCTAAAAATAAAAAGCTTACGGAAAACAGCAATGCAGACCTGTGACGAGGTAGTCCTGCCTGCACTCCCATCTAAACCAGGAATTCCTGGATGTACGGAAACCTTGGGGCCTATGCATGTTATTTGTATATTGGACATCTGAAGTATTTGTTCATTTTATTAAAAAAAAAAAAAAAAAAAAAAAAAAAAGATAACCCAAGTTGTACTATGTGCATAAAGACCCATACAGAATTTCACTAGGGTGGCCTGCCTCTATTCTGGAAAAGTCATTTACTTCTGACTCATTACACGACTGCTCATTGATAGTTTTCCTGTCCATCTGTTTAAAAATAAAAAAAGGTACTAAGGTAAGCAAAAGTTATACAACAGAAATGCGATGTACATGAAACATAAGGCAATTGAATGTTCGTCAGAACCGCAGGATTCGCATCTAAGAAAGACTCACCATTCGTTTACGTTAGCTCACGTAAAAATGGACCAAGAGAAAGGAGAGATTACAGGTGGTGTCTAAATGGTACTGGAGTGAGTAAACCAAACAGAGACGGGATAAACGAAATGGTTTACCTTTAAGGCAGGTAGGCTCTGCACTGCTGAGCGAGGCATGATACTTTTAAAACATCAAAAGGAACATTTTGCAGATAGCAAATTGCAACACCTTCTCTTTTTTTAACGCCCTCTGACCGAAAACATCATGGTTTAAAAAAATTAAACATGCTCCTTTCCTATACAACATAGCAAGACAAGAGAGAACCAGACATTTCTACAGTAAAAAAAAATACCTTGATTCATAGACTAACATCCTAATGACCTAAAACAGACAATAGAAAAATAAACAATATTCTAAGCCCCCACTCATATGGATGCACCAGAACAATATAAAATCATAAAAAAAGCACATCAGATAAGAGTCAAAAATGACAGCCCTAGCAAAAAGGACTTAACATCTTTAAAAGCACATTTAAATTTACATTCCTGGTTTCTGATAAATGCTTTTTGCACCACCTTGCCAGTCGTTGTCCCACATCCGAATGGCACAGTTTTTTCCACGGGGCTTTTGCCGTAGACCAGATGCTCCACAGAGGCATTTCACATTATTTTCCCCATTAACAAGTGACACCAATCTCCAGTCTCAAAGCATTTATTTTAAACCAGGAATGCACCACTTCACTTATTGTCTGTGTACTGTTAAGCATGAACAGAGAAAAGCCCTTTTTAAAAACCATTTTAATTCTGACTGTAACTGTTAGGCTCAAGTGCACACCTTGTTTGTCCTGTAGGTGGAACCGGTTTGATCTGTGAGAACCACGGAACTCCATTTGTCTGTGGATCGTTACAGGGCGAGTCTCTCTCTCCGTCTGGGTCTGTGTTACAGCAATATTTCAAGAGTTTGTGAAGCAGCAACAACTTCTGCTGGTAGAATAGAGCAGCAATCCATCTTGCCTACACCCCCCCCCCCCCTCCGATCCACCCTTGCTACCCCCTCCCTCACCAGAGGGGGGCACTCTCGCACCTTTGTCACACCAAAAGACTGCCCACTGCCAGGTGGCACCCAAAATGTTAGCCACTGCCAAAAATTAGACTAAAAAAATTCAGATTAAAAAAAAAAATGATTGATAATCCTGAGACAGAACACACCTCAAGATGTACTAATCCCCCTTAGTTTGGGTCGGTAACCTGCGTTAACACTTGTATAGTCACCTGGTGTAATACTAACTGTAGACAAATCTCAGCTGGAGAGAAAAAAAAATCATTGATTTAAATTTGGCTCCTTCAAAACATCATGGGTCTGAACGGCACTACAACAATCTTGGACTGTGGTACTTTCAGTAAAATAAGGGTACTCCTGTTCATTTGGATGCATATTAACAATGTCATTTACAGAACTTAGTTTAAGCGTATCTGCTTGATGCAGGTTTGATAAGCTCACAGCCTATATATTTAAATTAGGCTTTGCGGAGAAAACATTTCATTAAAAAAATGAATGAAGTTGTTGCTCAAAAATACAATGGGGAAACTATAACTACTAAACTATAACCGGTAAAGAAATATTTTCTCAAAAGAAACTTCAAAGAGGATGCTATTACAATTAAAAAGTGCATAAAATCAGCAGCATCGTGGGACAGTGTTGGGTTTATAAAAAAAAATAATATACACCTAAAATTTCAAATCTGTTGATAGATAGATATTACACTGAGTAAAACTACTATAAATCTAAATGGAAACAATCAAAACGTATTTTACACTCCCTCTGTAGGGAAGCCGGAACCTCCAGGACTGTCAAAAACATCAAAAGCAGGTTTTTGGCATACCTTATTTTAAGAATAATAATAAAAACAAAACATGTTACCATCACGGTGACCTGGTATGCTTTATCCAATGTTTTCATCATAATGACTGACAGTAACAGAGCCCAACACTGATGATATAGCGAAACGTAAACATTGTGAAAACTGAATTGCACATAGGTAAACACGCATGTAGATGACTGCAGTTTTTTTCTCCTCCTATTATCAAATCAAAATATCACCACCACCATCCCCCACCACAAAAACACTCTAGACTCAATGCAATTAACCAGTAAAAACGTCACTGCCATTAAGTAAATAGGTAACCATCTGATTGAATAGGAAAACTGACCAGATTAAACTTGATTGCGATCTACCAGTTTACCGGTTTATGCTTGATTTTTATTTTTTTTTGCAGATTGTTTTTTGATAAATCATTTTCTTCTGCCTTTTTAAATTTTGCATTGTTATTTATTAATATATTACGTTTTAATAGAGTCCATTTCTGTTGTATAAACTCCGCATGAGAACAAAATTATTTAGCCAAAAAAATGAGAAATATGTATGACAAAAGTACAACAGCAGGGAAATAACAGGGCTTTTTAATAAATGCCTGAACCGTTTACTGATCAAGAACCACTAGGTTCTCTCTCCAAGGTGAGGCACTGAAATCACGTGCTTAAGAGCCTCCAAGCCGAGACTCGATCCAATGCACAGTATAAGACAGAGTAATCCCTAGTCAATGAGCGCCAAAGTAACTCAGGAATTTAAAAAAATGTAAAATTAACACACAAACATCAGGAAGGGGATTAAAAAAAGACCCAAAGGTTACGGAGGCGGCAGCAGCAGCAAAATGACCGTTTTAACTTTATTATTATTATTTTTTTTTTTGCATACGACTGTATTCTTGTTCTAAAAACCATCTTTAATTATGGTAACTGTTGGCAATGCCGATTATATATTAAAAGACTGCCAGGTCAGCTTGTGGTTATTTAACATACACCTATCAATTTTGGCAAAGGAGGTTTAGACAAATTTTCTTTTCACATGATTGGAGGGGTCTGGGGTCTAAATGGCTATGATTCCTCTATGAGCAGAAACATATAATGCAGTCTTAATAAAATTGCCTTTTTATCTCTGATAGATACTTTTAACAACAATAATGCATTTCATTAGTTTTCTTTATCTTTTTTTCTGTGTGGTTTTTTTTTTTTTTTTTTTTGCTTTTTTGTCTTTTTTTTGTTTTTTTTTTACAGTGTATGACACAGGATTGGACGTTCAGACCATGGCACGGTACGGCCCTTGCATCTTCAGGAACTGGATGATGAAGGAGGGGCCCCCAGCAACTATCTGTGGCGGCAGGTGGCTCAGGGGACAGTTCTCGATGCTCATGATCGACAGCTTGCTGCACAGGGCCAACTCAAAGGGCAGGCTGTGGAGGTTGGGGTTGTCATTCAGATACAGCTCCTCGAGGTTCTCCAGTGTACCTGTGGGTGACAACCAGGAAGGTCACGGTTACCACCACCTTTCTTCGAGTACCCATAATGCACCATGTTCAACTTTCACACCCTGACTGTTCTCTGCAGGCTGAACTTAATAAAACCTGATATAACCACTGAGAATGGTGACTAACTCCTTCATTTTAAAAGAACACAGGGAGATATCGTGCCAAAACTGAAAGCCAAACTTATGTGTGGACATATCAATAGAGGCATGAAACAGAGGTACTGGACTGAGTTTCCTTACCAATCTCCTCAGGAAGATGTTGCAAGAGGTTTTCGCCCAGGCCAAGGTGAGTTAAGTTGGTGAGGTGACCAATTCCCCTCGGCAAGGTGCTCAGCTGATTATTTGTCAGGACAAGTTTCTGGAGAAAACCAAAGTGTCACCTTGCATCAACAACAAACCAAACCCAACGAAAGATGTAAAACGTAGCATTATTGTGAAAAGAAACGTGGTCTTTCAGCGAGATCCTCTGCTGGGCTAGCAATTTTTGTTTTTGTGTCTTAACGTAAATACCTGTAAATCTTTAAGGTAGGCAATTTCGTTGGGGAGGGTTTCTAACTTGTTCTCTTCCAAGTCCAGCTCCCGCAGTTTTCGTAGGTTACCGATGCCATGGGGCAGCTTCTTGAGAAGATTATTTGACAAAATCAGGACCTGCGGGGGAAAAACACACGCTTTAAAGCAACATAAAATATCAAGGAAAAATCGCCAGTTTTGCTGATGACACTGCCAGAACATAGTAGTAAATCCGCTCACTACAAATCTTTCTGGTACTGTCTGACAGACATGACAGTAATAATGACAAGCATGAACTGCCTTGGCCTGCTATCCTGCCAAGCAGTGCATCACAACTCAAGAGAGCCGCACCTCAGTGAGATGCTGTAATCACTTCAAAGTCAGACCACTCCTATCGTTTTGTTGCTCTGCGGCCATTAGTTGCATTCCGTGTAGGAACAGCTTTGGCTAGCAGACATATCGGTATTGATCTGTTGATCTTTATTTACAGTAAAAGCAGGCTGAGATCTGACGAGCCGCACCTCCACATCCGCCCAAAGCTACTGGGCTCTCATGTTCACTTAGAAGATTGAAATCAACTGCAACACAATTAGAGCCAGAGAGACCAAGCAAATACCCTCATCAGACGACAGGACAAGCTTTGGTATTTGAAGCTGCTTGACTAGTTAGCAGAGAGACACACAGTCGAGGTCTTGGTAACTAAAAGGCAATGTGGTCGGTCAAGTCTGTCTCCTAAGAGACAAAAGTATCGCCAATTGGTTTCAACAAGTATCCTTGGACACTTTTCAGTTACAACACCAAGTGCTATTTTTGGAACGGGATACTTTCAGAAGACGATAACAATGACAAAAAACTTCCTTGTTTTTTTGGGGGGGTTTTTTGTACTGGCATCTGATCTGGCCAATGCAGACTCGGACTATGATGCTGAACAGGAGCAAAAGAGGAAGCGATCAAAAATAATAATAATAATAATAAAAAAAACATGGCTGCTCTTTTCAGGTTCAAAGTTAGGTCAGAGATACAATACCCACCTCAAGGGACACTAGGCCACAGATATCCTCAGGGATCTTTGTCAACTGGTTTGTGGCAAGATTGAGTTCTACCATGCTGACCCAGGTCCCGAAGTCAAGCGGGAGGGATGTTAACTGGTTGTCCTGGGGAACAAAGAATGAAAAGAATTTTTTGATTCAGGCTAGCATAGGAAACCCCCTTCACACACTGCTGGGATTTATACATCTAAATTATGCAGCCACCCATTTATCTCCCACGTTTAACACGTTTCTGGTTCACTGACAGGCTACTCTATTTGAAATGGTTATGGACACATAACCCAACAATCACCAGTTTCCCTTCCTCATTTGGCAAAAAAATACCAACAGTTCCCGGCCAGCAGGGGGCGGCCAGCCATCCATCCATCCATTGTCCAACCCGCTTATCCTACTGGGTCGCGGGGGGTCCGGAGCCTATCCCGGAAGCAACGGGCACGAGGCAGGGAACAACCCTGGACGGGGGGCCAGCCCATCGCAGGGCAATTTAGCAACGCCAATTAACCTCAGCATGTCTTTGGACTGTGGGGGGAAACCGGAGTACCTGGAGGAAACCCCACGACGACACGGGGAGAACATGCAAACTCCACACACATGTGACCCAGGCGGAGACTCGAACCCAGGTCCCAGAGGTGTGAGGCAACAGTGCAAACCACTGCACCACCATGCCGCCCCTGCGCTTGTATGTTTTTAATAAATGTTCGATCAACAGCTCACTGAAGAGTAATTAACATCAGCTGGGGAAAAACAAGCAAACAAGTCTTTCTCCAAACCATTGGCTCGTCAACATAAGAGGGGTAAAGCATGATCTCAGAGATCCTGATGTTCTCAGCTAGTTCACAGATGATGGCCACCACTCCGCCAATCCACCTGCAGAGAAAGTCGGCTCACCTTCATGTTGAGTTTGCTCAGCACTTTGGCCCGGGAGAAGATCCCGAAGGGAATCTTGTTGATGCGGTTGTGCTCCATGTTGAGCGAGTAGATGGTGGAGAACTGGGAGGGGCCCCCAACTGGGTAGGACTGAAAGCAGTTCCGCGCCAGAGTTAAACTGGTCAGGTTGACCAGGCTTGACAGGAGGCCCTGGGGACAAACAAAATGCCAGGTGACACCAGGCAAAGGTGACGTGTCACACGGCTCCATACGGATGTTCACTGCAAAGCTGCTGGACGTAAAGTTACTTCATCACTTACTGAACAGGGACCATGCAAGGCCTCTTGGGCTAGAATGGCCCAGCTCAAAGTGCGGAGATAAAGTAAGTGTCCTCGAGCATTACTTTGGGAAATTTCAAACCCGGAAAAGTATATCAGAAGCTTAACAGTCTGTGGTGTCACAGAGCCACCACTAAGCACTGTAGAAATTCACAGGATTATCACGAAAATCTACAGAAGGGAAACTGGAACACTGGAAAAACAACGGAAACTAGCATCAGCGCATAAGCAATGTGCATTTGTGTGACACTGCATTTAGAAAAGTATCCATCTTTGGTCAGTGAACTAGATGTTAAATTAGACATTTTATACCCCGACATGTAACTAGGCCATATAGGTCCTTCATGGCCGCATCTCACAACGATAACGTGTGAAATGCACAACTTCTCATAACAAAGGAGGCTGAGAAACATCGTCAAGTCTCACCGCTCTGGGAAACATGCATCTACTAACGTGTGCTTAGGTGGAAACCAAGATGGCCGCAGTGCATGAGGGTGTTTGCCGCTCACCTCAGGCAGCATAGAGATGTTGTTGTTCTCCAGGTTCAGCTCCTCCAGCTCCCGGCACTTGGCCAGCGATCGAGGGATTGCCGATAGCCTGTTGTAGCGCAGGCCGAGGCGGTTTATGCTGGCCAGGTTACCTGGAAAGGCGGCAGAGAGAGGGTACAGTGGTGATGCCCGGGAGGCCGGAACGCAGGACGCTGTGGTTGGGAATTCAACAGAGGGGGCAGAGAACCAGAGCACAGACATGTACACTGGGTGTGTCCAGTAGCCGTCACTACGCCCCCCTCGTTTTCTGTCTTAGAGGCTGCGGGATTTTTTTCGTTAAAAGGGATCCTTATTTATCTTTTTACATATATATATATATATAAACCAAAAAAAAAAACCTTTTGCTGTTCACATAAGCACTGTCCCTGAATGCTTATTTCTGGAAACATAATTTCATACTCAGTAACATGTTAATTATTGACAAAAAATAACCCGACTTTGTGAATTACGATTTCACTCTAATGTTCTGTTCCGTTCCGCTAAACCAAGCAAGACGTTCTGCTGCGTTTTGCGGATACCTGAAATACCACCTGAATCAGCGAGATTCGTCTCACATGTTTTTGGTCGATTTTACCAAGGCAAACTCAGCTATTCATTTGCGACTCGGTAGAGATGTGGCTGAGCTAAATGACGCACTCAGATGATAACTGGTTAGTGGGAGGATGAGCTGTCTGCGTGTCGGCCTAACCCTAACCCTAACCCATTCGCTCCACGGACACCTGCAGACGTTTAGAAAATCTGCTGATGAGGTTAGTTAGGAAGCCTCCAGCTCAACTGGCTGCACTTTGCAAATCCAGGCACAAATGCTCACACGCTTCAGCACTGTAGAACAGTCGGGGTAACATCACAGAGAGTCGGCATCATATACCTAACACCAACCATTACTATCGCTAATACCAATCACACTGCCATCAGAATCTTCAACACAGTGGTCTAAAAACGTCTAAAAACTCTTATGTAAAATGTGCAGAATATCATTCCTTACACGATGCCCAGCAAGACGCGCAGATGACTTAAAAAAAAAGCCCAGTAAGTGATAATACACTCTACTAGCTACATTGCCTAGGGAGTGTAACAATTTCTGGATTGGTCAACGCTTTATTTTATCTATCAGCTAACGACTCATCCTTACCCAGTTCCTCCCAAGAAACCATCAGATACAGATCAAGGCCTAAATCTGCCAGAGCTTCTCGTACCTCCACAAAAATGCTGCACAATGCACCACAGCACCCTCCCCGCGTCAAATGAGAATCAGAACTAATCAGAAGGTTAATGCAATGCAGCCACTGCATAACCGCACAGTCTGAGCAATCACGAGTCGCACTCGGATCGAGGCCGTAAACAGAGAGGGCTTTCAGGCCGAGGTCTTGCCATACGCCCCCCAGCACGGCTTTGCAGCCAGGCTAGATGATCGACAGCACTCTGCTCTGGCTCCGCTGCCACCTCCTCTACAGTCTCAGTCTGATTCGCAGCACAATACTGAAACCATGCCACTCACCTATAGTTTCGGGAAGGTCCAGAAGCTCATTGTGCTGTAAGTCGAGGTTGGTGATCTGCGTGCAGTTGCCGATTTCTTTCGGGAGATGTTCGAGCTGATTGTGGGCTACATCCAGGGTGATGAGATTACACAGCTCCCCTGAAAGGCCACACAAACACCGCAAAACGCTGCTAATTAACACTTGCTGCAGTTTATTTATAGTGGGGCGGGGGGGGTGGGGAGGGGTGGGCAGTAAATGGCTCAGGCTTGTAGCCTTCAGAGGATTTACATGCTGCAGTTAAGGTGACAAACTGAACAGTGTTACGACAACAGCAGTGAGTTTTATGAGACTTCTGGTCACTAACAGGTCCTCATAGTCTGTTATAAAAAAAAAGAGTCACATATTCATTTACAAATATACCAGCTTTACGCAGAGTGGAGAAGCATCATCACTAGTTAGTTCACACTCCTTTTTTTAAAGTGCCCACTTTAAACCAGATTCAAAGCAGCACTCTGCATGACATCACATTTTATAACATAGTTACAGCACTATAAAGGTTGTAATATTTGTGTGCCTGTATGAGATTCAATGTTTACAGCTGTGAGGTTTCTCTCATTCGCTCATTCATACATTCGCTCACTCCCCCATTCACTCATATTCACTACCTCATACATTCACTCATTCACTACCTCATACATTCACTCATTCACTACCTCATACATTCACTCATTTATTCACTGTCTCACACATTCACTCCCTCATGAATTCCCTCCCATGCACTCACACATTCTCTTCCTCCCAAATTCACTCACTCAGTATCTCACTCATTCACAGATATTCACTCCATTCCCTCACACTCACTCCGTCACTCACATATACACCCATTCACGCACGCAATACTCATTCACTCACTCGCTCACTCCAGTCCCGCACGCAATCAGTCATTCACCTATCTCAGCGGGCAGCTGCTTGATCTTGTTTTCCCGGATGCTCAGCATGGTCAGCTTGGACAGGTTCCTGATGTCCTTCTCCACGCTGGTGATGCGGTTGAAGCGCAGGTACAGCGTGGTCAGCGAGCTCAGCCTGTAGACCACCGGCGGGATCTCGCGTAGCTTGTTGTGCCGCAGGTCCAGCATGCGCAGTTTGCGCAGGCCGTCTAGCGAGTCGGGCAGGCTGGTCAGCGAGTTCTCGCTCAGCGCCAGCGTCACCAGCCCCGACAGGCAGCCCACCTCGGCCGGCAGGCTCTGTAACTTGTTGCTGTACAGGTAGAGCTCGGCCAGCTGCGTCAGCTCCTTGATGGAGGTGGGCAGGGCGTGGATTGAGCGCTTAGACAGGTCCAGCCGCATGGAGTTCTCCTCCCTGCACTTGTTCAGCTCCTTCACCACCTCGGCGTTGCTGGACTTCTTGCGCATGCCCGGCGCCGGGTTCGGGCGCTTTATCGTGTTGTCCACGGAGAAGGCGACGCCGGGCGGGGCGCCGCTCGTTTCCTTACGTCCTTCTTTGGCGTCTTTCCCTTTGGTCTTGCTGTCCTTGCCATCCTTGCCGAAGCCGCCCAACGGTTTGACCTCCTTTTCCCTTTCTTTCCCGGTGGGACCCTTGGGGTCTTTCTCTTTCGAGTCCTTGTCTTTGCCTAAAGTACTACTCATGTCGACGGTGCCCAGTCCAGTTCGCTCATGGACCCTGAGTCTCTGCAGTTCGCTTTACGGTAAAAAAAAAAAAAAAAAACAAACGAAAAAACAAAACAAAACGAGAGGCGCGGGGGCGGGAAAAAAGGGGACGCGCAGTCAGGCGTGCGCGTATGCACACATACCGGCGCGCACACACACACTCCCGCGCGCGTGACGGCAAAAGCCCCGGGATCCACAGGCTTTAAAACTCCATGGGACAGAAAGGCCTTTGAAGCAGAGGGAGAGGTGCGATGGCTCGCAGCCGCATACTGTTCAGGAGATGGCGGCCCCGTCTCTGGGTGGAGTCCCGTTCAGATGAGAAAGGTCACGAGGGCTCTCATCCTTCGGGTTTGCTGGTGAATAAAACAAAACAAAATTAAATAAAACAAGCAGAAACACACCTTAACCTCAGGCAGACAAACGAAACTGACACGAAATTTCTGATAAACTTCTTCTAAGGGGGAAAAGAAATCCCCCCCCAGGTGTGACATATTAATGGACACAGCAAAGGGCATTTCAGATGAACATGTGAGCATGGGAACCAGTGTACCCAGACAGCCACGGGAAGCAGCGAGGAACCCGAGACCAATCCATCTGGGGCAACTCCCAGCCACCATTTATTACTTCTGGAAAGCATTAAGCACTCGCATAAAAGATTCCTGATGAACCCATTTCTGCCACGCATTAAAAGCCAGCCGGAAATGGCTTTATCTAACGCGAAGATCGAGAAAGATGTCCAGCGAGATGCGGGCGAAAACTCAAAACGGACTCGGTTCAGAGGCGGGGCACGTCGAAGGACGGGGCATCTTCGAGGCAGGGAGGGTGGCAACAAAGGACAACGGTGAAATCCCAAACCGCCACAGCGGAAAGCAGCGACTAAGCGGCGAAGTAATATCGGAATCGCAGAGCCGAAAAAATACTTTCACCTTTGAAGAGACATCTTGCTGAAAGTCGAAACCACATTCATTCTGTTACTTTTTCTTTCAGTTTTATTACAAATCAACCCAAACCGTTATCAGTCTCATGCCATTTTAGAGATATTAATTGTCTGTTGGTCCGCAGTGTTGTGTTCCATGTAGTTTATTCTGTAGTTTAGAGCGTGGGGTTTTGCAATATGGAACCCCATAAAAATACGTCATATAAGCTAAATCATACCACCCCGACCGCTTGAGAGGTGCTTAGAAATGAATGCAACAAAGTAGGAGGCCAGAATTAGAAAGCTGAGGTCAAAAAGCTTATACACCGACTGTAAACAAAAGCCCCAATTTATTTAATCAACCAGCTAGAACATGATTACTCGTTTCATAAACTTCAATCACATCATGAAAATCAAAGTTGCATAGGAGAATGTGACCTGAACTGAGGAGTTTAGCTGCTTGAATTTTATGGGACCATTTAAACTAAACACAAATGAGATGTTAGCCATCCAGTCTATCAGAATATCTATCTATTACTGCATATACCAGACCATCATTTAACCCCTGAATATTTAACACTTACTTAAAGAGGTGAAAGTTCTCGAGATCTATTTTGCAACGATGTACTTCATAAGGCCAAGAACTGATGGGTAACCGGCTAACCTTCTCTGTGCAAAGGAGCCGTAGGGCCCTACAACTTCAGCCATGTACCGGAAATTCATGAAAGCCAGATACGGGAAAGGCCCGGGACACTGAGCTAACCAACACGAACAGCACTTACCCACAAGCACGTAATCGTGTAAATCTAAATAATTAGCAGGCACATAAATTACAGTAACTGCGACGCGACACAGCACGCATACCGGGAATTACGACTCCTAATTCACGTCACTGGTAAACAGAACAGGACAGGGATTCTTTGACCTGGCCCGTTAAGTGCGAGAGGCGGGTTGAAAGGAGAGCGCGTGGCTGCAGATCACAGCCACCAAAAGGTTAGAGCCGCTGACAGCGCGAGGCATCTTCAAAGCCCCGAGACTCCCTGCAGGCAGCGTGACCTTTACGGTGAAAGGGGCCGAACGGCGGATAAATGACAAAGCATTATTCAGTTTGTGCTCAAGTAGCAAGGCCCGAATTTGCCATATTAATCGCTGCGCGTGTGTGAGTGCACTTTGTTTTTCTCCTTTTTGAAATGAGAAACAATGTGGGGGGTGTTTTTTTTTCTTCTTATTGACACACTCCCCCCGTGGTTACGGTCGAGAGATACGCATGCAAGTGGCGCATTAAAAAGCACTTTAGGAGAAAACTATCTATTCTGTACTTGTACTTTTTCTGCATGCGCAACATACGCTGCTCAGCCAGCACTGATGTGGCATGTAAACATTACTTGAGTGAGAACTGAAAAAGAAATATTGTGAAATCCACTCATAATAACTAGCCTGATGACGTCATTTAAGTGGCTAATAACTGCATAGACATTACTTAAAGGAGCCCAACAATCACGTTTATAGGAAACCTCACTTACAGATTGGTAGGCTGACTATCTGATTCCTAGATGCACATATAAAACTGACCTTTTGCGAACACTCTCTCTGATTGGCTGACATAGTGGTGCCCAAGCTACATCACTTCCTATTAGTTACCAACAACTGGCTAACATTTCCCAGTACAAGCTTCAGAGGCATGCTAAAGCAAAAATGCCCGGGTTGATTTTTATGCCACGGCCCAAGCTAACCAGACTCATCTGTTAGAGCCAACAGCCAGCTATCAACACAGAACTGCTTCAGACTGCGAGCTGGAATATGAGAACCAGTCTGACTGGGATCATTAATAGACACAAAGGCTCAGAAGAGTTGCCATGCTTTTGGCAATTAAGCTAAACTCCTGAGTGACTGATTACTTGATTATTCAGGCTGATTGTTAAATTTACAACCAAGATAAATGTTACACTGCGTGATAACACACCTCTATATGCAGTGTACAACATTACAGTTCATCTTGTACATCAGGTAACAGCTTAAGACAGTCCAAACTTCTAAATCCATCATCAGATACCTCCAGTTAAGTTTCTAAGAGGGGACATTACTACTGTACCCTTGACAGGGACAGTTGAATAAGTGACCTGCCTCAGCGAAACATTTCACAGAAGGGAAACAAGCATGTAATTATTTGTTATATATGTTTCTAGATATAAAAACGTCTTTTGAGCAATTACATGTAAAACTGCATCCACCAGAGGATAACAGTAATCTGCGCACTACAAAATATCTGCCAGTTACCAAGTGACAGGCCTTAAACAAATAAAAACACAGTAATCAAGGAATCAAAAAAAATCTTGCATGCGAGATCAGACTGACTGGGAACCTATGTTATCATCACACCAAGTTAATATTAACTACCACTACGGTGCGGTCACAAGCTGAAACCGAGACCATAACTGAAGAAAACCAATCCAACCAGCATTGATTCCACGGTCGAATGTGAAAATGATATATTTCTGAATAACGTCAGATTTTAGAACGAGATAAACGGAAGATACTGACAAACATTATGCAACTGAGCCTGTAGGGAGAAAGAGAGAGAAGACGAGTCTACATCAGGGTCAATGGATGACCGGTATCACATTGCTTAATTTTCCATAACTGATGCAACGATCCTGTATCCCAGCACCCTCCGTCCTCACTCCTCCAGAATATCTCCTGGAATTATTGGGAGGGGGAGGGGGGGGGTGTTGAAATGAGATCAGCTTTTCGTCCATTTGTTAACACACAGATTCTGGCTTGTTCCTTTAAATCGCACAACAGCTTGCACGACATTCTACAACATGTGGGTGTGCATTTCTGTTCCTCTGTCAAACGCTGTGGAATCAGCTCGAGAGGATTACAGTCAAGTGCACCGTTTCTGCGCTCATCAGCCGTCAATCGCAAACTGTCACCTTGCACTATTCCTTCTGGAACCTGCCTTTAATTAATCTCACATATTTATCATCACCATCATACCTCGCAGTGGTTTATTTTTAAAAATTAACCAGTCATGCCTTCTGGTGGCATAAGCTGGTAAGTAGGGTATACACTTGATATGTAGAGTAAATGTGCAGGGGAATGAACTTACACTTAGAAATTGCTCAGCTGGTTCACACAATGCAATTTTTAGTTCTCACACCGATTTCAATGTTTAACCCAAATCAGTGGCTGTGGGCAGGAGGCTTAGGAAGTAAAACCCAAGGTGTTGAGGATCATGGAGCCATAAAAGATATACTGTAGTGAGGCAATGCCCACACCCAATTTGACAGATCACCTAAAGGTCACCCCAGAAAGGGGCAACTCATTAACAATTATTTCAAAAACACTTTTTTTCCCCAACATGCACTCGGATCGCATGGATGTACCAGCTTCATCGGCTAGTAAATAACATGCAATTACCGCATGCAGGGGATTAATAATGAGCAGATTTCGGCATCGATTGCCGTGTGAGGCCAGCTGAAGCATGGGGGGTGAGCAACTATCCTATTTAAAAATGGTGTTTTCCTTGTTTGTATGTTCCATCGATACAGAATACAAACCACTGTTAAATCATTTTAGAGGATGAGTTGTCACTTATCAGCTTTTGGGGGGTGGGAGGTTAGCAAGCAAAGCTGTCAATAGAAGTTGGTGTCTGCCAGCGATCTGGGGGACAAATATTGAAATAAAAAATAAGCACAAAACCACGACAACTACATCTCCACAGTAATGCTGCCGTTAATGTGGCAGCTAGCAGGAGATACCCCATTACATGCAGCGGGGGTAGAAATTAGCCATTACCGGCTAGTGGGATGTGTGCATATTACTGGCGTAATCATAACACTGTCCGTCCCAATAATCAGGGGCTAACAAACGAGAAACGGGCATTTACACCCCGCTGCAACGGGGCGTCTTCGCGCGACTGCATCTCCTTTTGATTTGTTTTTTTTTTCTCCCCTTTTTCCTTAACTCACGTTTAAAAAATTGTATCAATTCCACCAAGTCGCTGGCTAACCGCCACGCCACACCCGGAACTGGCTCCCCGGTTCCTCGTAGGCCGCTCCGCAGGCTGCTGTCACCCGCGAAACGACGTCGGCATCCCGACAAGCCCGAGCCGGGTGGAAAGGAGCCGCGGCGTAAAGCGGCAAACGCTCCGTGGCCGCTGGCGCTGGCGCTGCCGCCAGACCGACACCAGCCCGCCCGGGAGCGCCCCGCTCGGCCCGGCCCCTCTCGCTATTTCGATCCGCTCTGGCGCCCGGGGCGCCCGACGCAAAAATTTCGCCACCTTGACACAAATTCGCCGCGGCTCTTTGTCTGTGGGGAAAATTCGCGTATGTACGCGTGTGTCTCCCTTTTATTAGACATAAAGAGGAAAAAGGCACACAGAGTCGCTCCACACAGCGGCCATTCCGAAGCTGAACAAAAGAGAGCATTTTCTCTCCTTGCAAAACAGGGACAAAATCGACATGACCCGCCGAGACAAAGGGGGACGGCAGCAGAGGGGGGACCCTCATCACCCCCGGCGTCAAAATCGCACTCGATCGCAAGCAGATGGCGAATATGTGCGTAGTAATAGAGCCGTTTTACCTTCAGAGGTGTGACTCGGCCATCCTCGCTTCCTCCTCCTTTTTCTACACTGCCTGCTGCTCTATCCCCCCCCTTCCTCCCACCCCCCTCCCTGCTCGCGGACCTGCGTCACACGCACGCACGCGCTACCGCTCTATCACGAGACTTTCTTGGACGGCGGCGCGGCGCCCCGTCTGGACGGTCAAGCGAGTCTGACCGGGGCTCGGGGGGCTCGGGGTACCCGGGGTGGGGAGGCGTGGGAAGCGAGAGCCAGCCAGCTACACAGCAGAGCATTGCAAAGCCCCCCCCCGCCCCACTTCGGCGAGCTGCCGGACGAGCGTCGGCGCGGCGGCGCACAAGTACGACAAAGTTAGTGTGCGCTCCCGTGTTCATGAAACAGTGTGTTTATTAATCCAAGCCCATGTTAGTGAGAAGCATGTCTATTTGTGGAGGGAGGCTGAAATCGAGCGATGATCTAACTGAGCATTCCAATGCATTCTGGCAGACATCTATAGTTATACAGCTGCGAGTGTAAACACGAGTGCGACTGGACAAATATAATAAAGTTAGTCAGTGCATGCTATTTTTTTAATGGCAATGCTTCAGTTATAAAGTTGACTTTAGTCGCGTGTGTAAAAGCAGGGGTGGATACAGAAAACGCCTTTGTTTGCGGCTACTTTTAGCTCGCTGAACAGTTAAAAATGATGATGATGTAATTGTTATTCACAACAAGACATTATTGATGTAACCCGCTGAGCCTAGCATACTACAATTCCCGACAAGCACTGCAAAGCTACTTCCGGTTTTCGGCGTTATAGCCTATAAGTAGCTAGCTAGGCTAGCTAGTGAGTGAGAGCTCCGTTCTGTTTACCTAGGCGACCAAAATAGTCAAGCATTGTGGAAATTTATCCTAGCACCGAGCGACAATCGACGGGTACCAGTTGCGTCTTTTTTGTATGTTTACATATCATGGGTTTTGGAGTAGGCTCGATGATTACCTCGTTAAGTACTTAGCTAGTTATATTATGTGCATGATTAGCTGTTAGCAAGCTTATGGTGAAGTTTAGTGAATAAACTTAACGTGCCCATTCCACGGCAGGCGTTATACACCGTTATAAACGTAGCAGCTGGCAGTTTGTTATCGGGCACGGAGGGTTACGTGGTTAGTTAATACTTGACAGATTAGAGCCATCAGTCTGATCTGTTTGACTAAATAGGTGATGTCTAACTCTCTATTTTGATTTTATGAGCACCCGCTGGGCAACCTCTTTTATGTAGTTACTCGTCACCGATTGAATGGCTAGCTGACGTCTATATAAAATAACTGCCCGATTAAAACTGCGTACTTACTGGTTGGTGTGCTGGTCGACCAACGGAGAATGGCGTGTTTATGTTTCCGACAGATCCTCTTAGTGACATGCCCGAAGTCAAGCCCATGTTCCGAGAAGTCCTTCCCAAACAAGGTAAGCCGGGCAGCCAGGGGAAAGGGGGAATACTCTGTTTACATTCCCGCCTCTTCTAGTTAATAAATCCATGCCTGGGGCAAATCAATTTTCAGATAAGGTCCGCCCAGATAAAGACACACACCAGTACGCCGCATTCCTGCTGCTTGTCTACAACATGCCTGGAGTCCATCCATTCACGCTAGTTATCATGTATATCTAAATGTCTATTTAATACTTCACTTTAGAAATGTCTGACAGGTTTCATAAATGGCTGATACTATCTAGAGGAAAATGTTCTTTCATGGTACACTTATTCTTATTTACAGTAGCTGTCTTGTCGTAAATATGTCCAGCCGACTTGGCAACACAAGCCGTCACATATAAGATGCATTGAAACTGCTGTTAAAATCGTAGAAATGACAGTGGCGCGTCATCATGTTCAGGGCGACTCTCCATGGACGATGTGCCCACTATGGTCCTCTGCAAGCCTAAACTTCTGCCGCTGAAGTCTGTCACCCTGGAGAAACTGGAGAAGATGCAGCAGGAGGCACAAGAAATCATTCGGCAGCAGGAGGCTGCACTGAAAGAGCAGAGACAACAGGAGCAAGCCCAGTCTCAGTAGGGACTGGGGGTGTAATAACAACATCTGCCATTTGGGGGCGCAGTATGGTCACAACCTAATAATATCCTAACATATCACAGTAGCTAGGGTGAACTTCCCCAGTGTACCCACTGAATACATTCTAGCATAGAATAGTAAGTATGGTGTAGCGCTTTGTGTGCTTCTGGTTGATTGTGAGTGCTCTTAACCACCACTAAGAGGGTGTTTACCCGTTTCATGTATTTAGGAGCTCTAGGGAGATTGTCATGGTAACAAGTTAATCCCTCGAAGTAGTTCACTGGACTTTCATGTAGCCTGTTTAGTTTATATTTCAATATTGGACTACTGCACTCAATGGGTAGATGGCATATTTCAATTTCAACTATTTAATCTTTACTTTTAATATTTAATCTCAACTTACCTTGGGAGCAAGTTGTGTGGGTAGCATGTTTCATAAGAGTGGATAAGTTTAGGCTTTTTTTGAGAATCATCAGTGACCTTTAAAAATTGTGCAAAACTAGACGTAGCGGAACTTTCCACTGTCTGATCTAGTGCAGGAACGCATGCTTGGTATCCTCTGTGTCACATTAGCTGCCTGTAATGCAGAATGCAAATTGGTTGGGTTCCTTTGGGTAGTTGCTATGTCTCATTTAGCTCTGCAGTGTCACCTACTCTCAGCCAGGGCAGCTACACTGTTGTGGGCAATAGGCTCTTAAAACCACGGGTTGCCTTAAAGTACACAGTGATTCTAGTGGAAACCGTGTGAGCTCACCATGCACTGAGAGGAGAGACCTTTGAGAGATGATGTAAAATATGGGTGGAGGGCATTACACCAAGATCAGGATTTACTGCTGGCCAGGGATCTGTATAAAGACTTAAGCTTCTCATTTGCAGCAGAAACAGAAACTTCCATATTGAAACCATCAGTAATCACAAGAGTGACTGAAAAGATTTTTTTCTTTGCAGTTTATTGTAAACATGAACAGCGAGCAAGACTGGGCACATTTCACTTACCAGTGTTCTTAAATATAAAAATAAACATTCTAGACACCATTTTGTGAAATTTTCTAAATACTCAACTTTGCTCTGCATTCTGTTCTTCATAACCTTCAATTTCGCGTCTGCGAAAGGGGAAAAAAAAAGAGACTTTTTTTTTTTTTTTTTTTAAGCACAGCAAAGAAATAGCAGCCAACAGGGGCGTAGCTGCTGACCCCATACCGGCTTCCTTTTTAAAGCTGGATGCACAAACCCGCGACTTTTGTACGAACACTGCTGTCAGGGAAACCATGGCAGTGACATCGGAACTCAAAAGAAAAGAAAATGGAATGACAGTGTCATTGAAAGGTGTGGCACTTTGAGACCAAGCTAGCTTATTTCTACACCGCCATCCATGCACGTCTCGGGTGAATCTTAAAGTGCCACTGCACCCGTTAACCCCCCCCACCCCACCCCACCCCCTTTTTTTTTTTTATTATTAAATATACATTCTTTACAGCCGACTGAAGCAATTGGTACCTAAACCGTTAAATATACAAAAAAGGAAAGCTGGAGAATTCGGCTAGGATCTGGCACAAGAGAGGCTCCCAAGTTCTTTAGTAGCTCTCTGGTTTAAGGCGTCCGCCGTCCCCCTCACTGACGAAGCGCTTGCGCCCTCTGTAGGGGGAAAAAGGAAAAATCATCACAGTGGTTCATTTTTTTTTTTCTTCCAAGAACTAAAGTGCAAAAATTTTGATGCGAACTACTTTAAAATGTTTCACGATTCAGAAAATTTCACACATGGGGCCACCAGTGTCCTTCCTACCCCTGTATGCTGATGCACGGAGGCCTTAACCTACAAACGGCTCTGAAACCAGCTCGAGTCTCAGAAAAACCTAAAGGACAGCACTGATGCAGGTAGACCTGGTCTGACCAGACTGACCATGAAGCAGCTGCACCATAACCCACCGATAAGGACACAGGTCCTTCACGCTTTTGTCAATGATCCCAGCGCTGAAGCTCTTCTCAACAAACTGCTCCAGCGCAGAATAGGCACTTGGCACATCAATGTTAATCTCCGCGATGTCACTGTAAACTCTCTCAAATCCCTGGAAAATGATGATGATAAAATAAAATAAAAAACAAAAAATAAGCTGTGCGACGCAACGATTTAAAATGTGTTTGATCCTAGAAGCACCAGGGGGCACCATTACCCTTCTTGTTTGGTCCACAGTGATAATGGAGGACTCACAGAGGAATTTCAGCAACTGCAGCACCATTTTAAATGTCTTTTCCCCTTTGGACTCCAGAACCATGACTATTGCCTAATTTTAAAGACAGGCAGTATGAAAACTGTGTTAATCATCTTTGATATTTATATTCATGAGAATAAAGCACAGTTACAGACAACACAGTCATTGCTTTGCTACCAGCATAAAAGTTATCATTCATCAGCTCAGAGCGGACAAAGCACAGAAATGTCTGCCGTACCTCATAGACAAACTCATGGTGGAAGTGTGGCACCTCCAGCTCTCTGAGACATCGCTCTGCCTCCACCACGTCACCCGACAACACGTACTCCTTCAGCAGGAGGTTAACCTGCGACAGGACCAGGCAGAATGAAACCGCAACGGCTCACAAAACCGCTCAGCGCAACACAGAGGACTGATAAACGACACTCGGCTTTTGAGTGCGTGTCACGTAAACAACACGGGGACTAAATCAGCTGCCATTTATCTGCTGACTATTAATTTTGGTCTGGATCAGCACTGGGCACAAGCTTGGGTACACCCTGGATGGGATGCCAGTCCATCGCAGGGCACACAAATGCAATAAAACTACAGGCAATTTAGAAAGGCCTAATGGCATTTTTTTGGATCTTGCAAGGAAACTGCAGTACCTGGAAGAAATCTGGGTTATATTTCCCAAAAGGTCCCAGAGTTGGAACCGTTTAGGTGCCTGGTTACAGTTATGTACATTTTTAACATTGTTAGCAACTATGCTTTTTGAGAAACGCACCCCTGTATGAGGAGGAGAATATGCAAGCTTCACGCTGACCTGAATCCAAACCCCTAACATTTAAGTAGCGAGGGAACAGCATTTCTCACCAAGCTGCCCTTTTATCGATTAGCAATACGCTCAAATCATTGGGGAATCGTGTCCTCACCTCCCTGACGAGCTGCGTGACGGGACGTTGGCCCCCACCGCTCCCCCACAGGTTCTCTATGCGTCGGCCTCCCCTGTTCATTTTGAGCAACACAGCTGCCCTGTCCAGCGCCGCTCTGTCAATCAATCAGCCAATCAGAGATTGGCCACGCCCCCAGCGATCATGTGACTGACCCCACAAACGAGCAACGGTGGATAACACGACATTCAGTATCCCCACAACCAACACGATACAAGAACCTGTCAGTGAAGGGTTACAAAACTAGATCCAAAGAGCCTTTGAATATGAGATATTCCCAAATACGAGATACCTGGCGTGTTCACAGTCCACTTTGCCTTTGTAACTGTCAATGTAGCTCTTGGACAGGATTTGGTCCCTGACGGCTCGAGCGATGAACTGGCCCACAAGCTGCAAAAGAAGGAAAAGAGCTGGTAAACAGTATTCATTTACACACCAGGGTTACCTTGAAATGCAAACAGTCATACAAACACCGGCCCGTGACTGAATTCAGGGAGTACCACTCCACACCGATGGGATGCTCAAATTTTAAATCAGAGAGAGAATACAGTAGCGCTGCAGTGACATTTCATGCACTCTCCATAAAATGCGAAAGGGAGGGAGGTGTTTAGACAGCCCTTTCACAGATGGTGTGACATGGCGTGCGCGTTTGTTTGCATGGCTATTCTCCCGCTACAATCCAGGCAGGAGGAGGCTGCCCTCGTGCTCCTGTGAGGAACAAAGCCGGCCCTCAGCCGCCTTTGTCTGTGCGCAGAGTCTGAAAGCGCCACAGCACTTTTCATCGCCTGGGGACTCGGCTAGCCGCGTTGAGCTAGCTGACTGATGACGCACGGACAATGGTGGCAGCTCTTGTGTCGCTACGGGTGAAAGGGAATCGCTGAGAACTCGTCTCTGACCAGGGTGCCGGGCGTCAACGGGGAGATGGCTGACCGTTGGCGGGTCCCGCGCGTCTCATCTCCATAGCCACAGGCGCTAACTACCAGCTCCTCTGCCCCCCCCCCAGCAAGAAAACCCTCCCCCACGCCTCTCACCCTCAAGCCCTTCCCTTCCCCCAGCCGCTGACCTGCGGGGCGTCCGGCGTGTCCAGCACGAGGTCGGGCAGCTCCCTGAGCAGCCCGTCGAAGGCGTGCTCCACGTCGGCGAGCGTCAACACGCGGCCGCACAGTGCCGCCAGCAGTTGGGACGTCAGCTCGCGGTGGCTGGCCTTGGCTTCCAGCGCCAGGGACACGGCCAGTGTGGGCACGCCGCTCCGCATCGGGCCCAGGTTCAACTCACCCAGCAGCTCCTGGGGGACGGGGCCACAAAGGTCAGTCAGCTACCGGCCCTGGCTCTGGCTCTACTGTTGACAAGGCCCTTGAAGCAGCCAACTAGACAGCAGCTAAACCCCGGTCAAGACTATCGAGATCTGGATACTCATTAGAATGTTCTACCTGGTGGAAAACAGACTTCACAACCTAACACAGTCAACCACTCAACCCTTCAGGAAGCTTAGGGCGTGAAGAGGTTTTGTATCTTTTGTTGCATTTATTTCCCTTTTTGTGCTACTGGACAAAAGTTCCTTCTTATCTTAGAGGGATGAGGGGTAATTAAATTCAGCAGTGATTATGCTATAAAGATACACCCGCCTGTCAACTCCTGCCGTTCGGTGTAGCAAGGTCGAGGTCGGCGGGAAACTCACCGCGACTTCGTTCGTGTCCCCGTGCTCAAAGTACTCCTGCATGATGGGGGTGACAGTCTTCTCGAAGTCCCGCTCGTCCAACGGGAGGACCACGGTCTCATAGACACAGTTCTCCTGCAGAGGATGTGTCACAGGGTCACAGGAGCCACCGCTGACGGTTTGGTAACGTTGCGGCAGCATTTGCATCCAAACAGATTAAGCCGCCATATAACGTTCAAGTGATTTTCTCAGCAGGCCTCCTTCGCTGTTCCTCATAACCCACATCAAATTACCATCAATGTTCCACCCTAAGCCCTCAAGCTCCCCCGAGCTACAGGCTGCTTTCATTCCATCTCGGTGCACAAGTACTAATCCTGAAAGCTTCAGCGTTAGAAGCAGGGAGCAAGATGCACACGTACGTCTGAAACTAACGGTGACACCCCTCCTCCGAAATGCACGCAATACCTGATCTTCATCGTAATTGGGGTCCTTGACATCGACTTCTTCATAATCGTACACCTCCCCAGGAGGTCCCCAAACTCCCTTTCCCCCGGCACCACCTGTGGACAGCACACAGAGACTCAGCCCTTCAGTCTCCCAGTGAGGACTCCGCCAGAACAGCCGCACCCCTCCCACCCGACGGCCCATGGCCGAAATTGGCTCTGGGGTTTGGATTTTGCATTTTCTGGTACTTTGTCATGCTCAGCCAGTCTTGCGTGTCTCCTTCTAAAAATATACACGTGCACTAAATATTACATGTGAATCTATGACAGTTTTGGTGGCTTTCAGAGGAGACGATTAGACCTCCTTTTGAAGATCGTTTCAGAGCGGAACTGGAAAAAATAAAAAGTCTAGACCGATGTATTAATTGGGTTCTTGGACACTACGGACAACATTTCTCTATCTCCTAGTTTAGCGAGCATAAAGACAAACACAAAAAACAGGATTTTTTTCTACACCTTCACAGTGCCACTGCCTGATCCCTTAAACCCATTAATAGCAGGATGAAGTGGTTAGCTGTGTTCATGGGAACCAATCGCTGAACAGCAGCTAAACTCTAGAACCTCAAACCAGAAAGCTCATTTGTCTGTAAAATGTTCAGTGTGTGTCTGACAGCAAAAAGAACCTATCAAATGTTAGAACAAGGAAATCCATCACAGCCACCTTCAAGGTAAACAAAATCACCAGCTATCAGAAAACTCCCATTGCGACAAGCCAGTATTTAGTTCATACATCACACACAGAAGTCTGTATACTAAAATAATCAAACAATTCATTTATTCTGTCAAGTCCCACCTGCAGGAAAAGAAAACTCACTTTACTGGTCTGTACTTACACAACAAGAGTTAGGAAACCCATCAGATAAGCAAACTTCAGCCAAAAGCAGCTCTGGAGGACCCAACAGTACTTTACGCTGTGGATGCACGGTGCACTTTGTTTATGAAGCGCCTCCCTCAAGCAGGTCGCTAAACAGACATTAGGCTGGAGCACCGATCATGCGATTTTCTGTATTTCAGTCCTGTCAGGGCTGCAGCTTTCAGGGCTGATTGTCCATTTGCTGCCTTGGTAGTGCCCGCCCCCCATCATCCAGACATACCTGCACCACAGGCTAATCTGCACCACAGAAAAAAACCAACCGCCACTGGCACAAAGTCCAGGGAGTGTTATTAAAGCGCCTCTTACATAAGCAGTGAGTTTCATAGCCTAGGAATGAAAGCAAAGTGCCCAGGATAACCAGCTCCCAGCTCCACACCTCAGCTGCTGCGGTTTAGGGTGTCATTAGAGACCCAGTAACATCACGAGAACCTCAGGCGGAACAATTCCGACCGCAAAGAAACATCTCACCTCCTAAACTCAAACCACAATGTGATGGAGCTGCCCGTGTTCACACCTTACTGCATTACAATCACAACCCCCTTTCCAAAAAAAAAAAAAAAGTTAGGACGCTGCGTAAAATGTGAATAAAAACAGAATGCAATGATTTACTAATCATATAAACCCACAAATAAACTGCAAATAGAACAAAGAGAACATATCAAATGTTAAGACTGAAATATTATTGTTTAATGATAATTATATGCTCAATTTGAATCACTGGATTCTGCTGTATTTACATTTTAGACAGTGTCCCAACTTTTCTGGAAACAGGGCTGTAATCACACAATACGGTTCTTTATGACGTAAAAGTTACCCTTCAGTTCACACACTGCAATGTACGTTAGAGGTGGAGACTGATATGCATGAAGGGCTCGGGTTCCATTCACAGCTTATTTGTGTCAAATCACTTAGCAACAGTGCCAATGTCAGCTGGACCACATGTAAACAAATAACAGGCATCACTGACATCAGCAGCATGTTGCTGATGTGACAGAATCTAAGTGGGCCCCGTGTGAATGACGGAGCTTGATTTGACAGGAGGCGGAGCCGAAAGCCTTTCCAACCACCGACAAGTACAGATAAAAAGCACGAACCCTTTTTTGGCAGGCCCCTCCCTTTGCCCAGTCGAGACTTCCTGTCCAGCAGCTTGCTCTTGGGGCTGGTGGGGGGGGCCTGGAGACCACGGATGCTGTCGCCATTGTCGCTCAGGGAATCGCCCCGGCCAGAGTCCCTGGACGAGTTCTTCCTCAGCCGTCGCTTGGCCTTGGCTTTCACCCTGACCTCATGGATGCTGGGCGCAGAAATCCAGTTGCCATTGACCTCATTGTCCACAGGCCTGGATCCCGCCTTCTCCTCATCCCCAGACAGGAAGGAGTCGCTCAAATTGTCTACCTCTATGGCGGAGGGGGTCAAAATGAAACGGAGCCCCACAATTTTACAAGAGCAGACAAAAATCCCCCAATATCCCCTAAAGAATGATACAATTCCTAGGCCAGCTTGTTAGCAATAAAGATGGAGAGGACCTTTATCAACTGATAATACTGGACTGACAAACAAGCAGTAAAATGACTTGACTGGCCTTGAATAAAGCTGAAATAACACCATGTTACAATTTTTTATAAAAGTTTTGCTTAGATTTTATTTCTAATGTCTATATAGAGTTGGACATTGTATCAATGATGCTCATTAAAAACTAAAAAAATAAAATAAATACATATATACAGACAACATATACACACTAGCTGCATTAATCCGTCATTACAGATTTGTAAAATGTACGTGATACATACACAATACCGAAGAAGCAACAACAATTTAACATAACAGTAACATGAACAAAACTGAGCTGACCAGAATTTTATTTTTGCTTAAATACTGAATTATTTATTGACAATAACAAAATACGTCATAATTACTTTCAAGTTTTCAGATTAAACCTTTTATGGTTTTTGAAAAAATAATTTTACCGCGTGGGAGAGGGGGGGAAAGAAAAGGAATTGTCCTTTTCAATGAGGTACCATCGCATCCCGTTCCTCATGTCTACCCTAAGCCTCCCTTTCCTTAATGACTCCCATCATTAGGTGGACATGTGTTCCTGAATTTCACACCATGTGCAGTGGACCACCTCGCAGACATTAGTAAATTAAATAGAATAAAATGAAAAACCTGCGACTCACACGGCCGATCCGTTAACTTACCCACGGGGTTAGAGTTAAGCCATGCCTCGCATTCGGTTGCCATGGTTTTTATTCGGCTGAGAAAAGCGTGCAATGTAGAAAATTAAAAAAATATATATATCCCGTGACCTATCAAACACAAAAGTAGGATTTCAGGAAATTGCCAAACTTCATCCAAATGAAACAGAGTCAACAACGGCAAAGCGAAAACTTCAATAACATGCCTGTACATGCCAAGCAAGGCCCCCACACCGCGCATCCCGCCCCCTCCGAACTCGCCTTTAACTACTTATTTGAATTTCTATTTTTAAATACGGCCAGACAGAAAGCTTGCTGCGTGCATTGTATCCTCTTCATACAAAAGTATTTTGAAGAAAAAAAAAAAGTATGTATATTTAAAGCTCAGAAAACGCATGTTAATAACGTGGACGTTAAATAATATATGCAGAAACTTCGATCATTAGCATGTTAGCCATTTAACTAATCAAAAGCCAGTTTCATAGCTAAAGTTAGCCTGCAATCTGCGATCGATACTGCAGCCTAAAGCCATATTATTCATTAATATCCTACGTAGATAAAACAATATTCTGCGCTATTTTTAATGTACTTAAACACATAAAACCCGTTCGCTTTAAAGATGCGCAATTAAACTACCTTTGAATCAATCCCACACAGAAACCACCAACCTGACAACTTCTAGTGCAAACTGCGGAGTTAAAGGGTCGCTGTTGTTGTTTTTGTATTCTCTGCCCAGCAACACTGTCACATGGCACCATTGACGCCATTTCTTATTGGCCGAACGTCTGGAGGCGGATGAGCGGAGAAGCCAATGGGCAAGACCGTATAAGTTTCCATATATTGTCCTGGAGATATATTGCGATGTGAGAAATTCTGCCATCTATGTTGGAGGTTGTGCAACTGCAACATTACGTAATGGGAAACGCTACTGAGAAAAAGTCCGCAGTGTGAATGTTTGGGGTCGTTAAAGAGGCAATGTATTACAACAGAATTAGTTGTAGACTAGCCAAATGACTTTTGAACGGCACTCAAAAGTAGTTATAAATGCAGGTATGACTAGGTAATTTGGATACTCAAAATTTGAATTTTAACTGGAGGATTTAAAAAGACGGATAATATATCGGAATGCTGCCGGATATTCACGCAACAAATGATAACTGTACAGTCTACTATTTGGAAACAGCAGTCCCCTCTGAGATATAAGCTAATGTTTACATTCCTTTTCAGTGTGCGATGACATTCACTGAGTGTCAATGGATACGGCATCATTTCCTATAAGCCAATCAAAATGCAAAACCATGCAAGCTGACAGCGACTGTAGTCTTATTATGTTAAATTGACTTTATAAATATTTTCGTCATGACTCTTAATTAATTAAATAATATATTACATTCACATGATTGCATTCATTGTTATCAACTAAACCAGCATCTTTTCATTATGGAGTGAGGTATTATCAAAACTGGAAAACCGCATCAGACTTCATTGTACTACGTAAACATGACTATTAAAGAAAACCTTGAACATTGCCACCATTTAATCTTCAGAAGACCCAGCTGTTGTAATTCCCAAAATGGAGACATTAGAAAGCTCTAGTGACAAAGAAAAGATAATACAAGCAGAATATAATGGCAAATAAACAAATAAGCAAGATGATTTCAATGTGTGCCACAAGGGGATGTTAATAATTATAATCCTTTTTCCTGCGGCAGAGATGAAAATCGTCATTCTTTTTAGTGAATCCATTCATCTGAGTTTGTTCATTGATTGGTTCACTTCACAGATACCCTCGAATATTTTTTCGCTCTGAGGGCGCACATTTAATTTGTGATATTTGATGTAAATCCAATAATATTATGCACACCGACTCTTTCAGACAGCCGTACTTCAGTCCACCAGCAGGTGGCGAACGCGGATGGTGAACGGAAATGAATGACGAATCTCTCATTGAACAGGTGAGTGCAGTGGCCTAGATCATTGCGCTGATTGAAAAGATTGGACCTATTTTGTACTGCGGTTTGGGTCGTAGTCAGCTATGCTACTTTTCTTACTATTATATATATATATACTATATATATATACTATATATACTTTATATATATTATAAATTTATATATATATACTATTCTATTTTTAACTATTCTTATTATATATATTGTATTTCTTATTTCTTAGATATATATATATCTATTTCTTATATTGTATGTATGTCTCTCTTACTGCACTGAGCATGTGTATGACAAAAGAATTTCCCTCGGGATAAATAAAGTTCTTCTTATCTTATCTTATCTTATCTTATATTGTCGAGCTTTATAATTGAACTCTTACTAGTAAGAACTCCTATTGTAGATATCTGCAAATATATTTTTGAGTAGTGAGAATTCCAGGCCCACACATCCATAATTGAGTTTTTACTAGTAAAACACAGTGTAGTGGATAGTGCAGGCAGCTGAGAAGGTCATCAGGGTGCCTCTACTGTACCTCCTCTGAGGGACATTTACCACAACTGCTGCTCTCGCAGTGCCAGTGACATCACAGGAGACCAATTCTACCCACTACATGGACTTTTCGTTTGCCGTCTGGTTATTAGTATCGAAGCTTCATACTACAAGCCATCAGAATTCTTAATGCATATTCATGTTAAGATCTCTGCCTAGCCAAATGCCATTGTAATACACCACCTCACTGTATACTTCACAATAATTCCAACATGTCAATGGCACTTGCCCTTTGCCTACTATTACGACTATTACAACATGCACAGCTATGTTCTGTTAATGATAACTCAATCCTTACTCAAAGGCTGCCAAATCACTCCATGTGTAGTATGGTCACATTTCGTCTCATCTACAGTGTATAACATATGATGTGTTAGCACTCAACCAATGCTGTTTTCCTTGTGTGGAATAATTGATATCCAGCATGCAGCTCAGTGGTTCTCTAACACTTACATTATGCCAGTTATATTTAAATATGTATAAAGTACCTCACTACCCAATCGCCCCATATTGTCATATTGTTGCACTGTTTAGTGCAGCTTTTGTCCTTGTTGCAGACTGTATTTTGCTATATGTCGATGTATGTTGTATCGTGCATCGTGGTACATGGAGAATTGTTGTCTCATCTCACTATGGACATGAACACAGCTGTTGATGACAATGAAGTAACCTTGAATCTTGAACGGGAATGTCCGTGAAGGAATAGGCTTTATTTTAAACCGTCAAAACAGCTGACAAGGGTTGAAATGAGAGCAACAGAAGTGAAAAACTTACCAGACAAATTAAACATCCGTATTTTGTTTAAGAAACAGTTTATTTTAGAAAGGGCATTTTCTATCATTATGTCAAAACTGACTTTTGAAAAAGTAAATTCAAAAGTTGTAAAGTATAGAATTTAATTTAAAAATAGCTTGTCATGGCTCATTGGTCTTGGGGCCTAATTGTCGCTTCGGATGCGAGAGCTCCCGAGTTTAAATCCTAGATGAGCTCTGAATTTCTACCACACTAAAGCAGATTTGTACAGTCGCTCATGCTAGAAACATCTTAAGATTCACCCATGGGCTTTCTGTACTCGTTGACTGTTGTATTGAAATGGTTCCACTGAGTGCTCTACTGCACTTTTCATTGATAGCTCCTACTAGATTCTCTAGATGTCATTTGATTTGCATTTTAAATAATAAATTCTTTGAATTATCTGCCTCACTTGTCTGTTGATTTTGACAAGTGTTTGCTAAAGAAATAAATTTAATGTAAGAGTGAAATGTTTTACCTTTGTGATTGTGTCATGACCTGCTCGTCCGATCCTCCTGTGTGCCACGCCTCCCTCGTTACCTCGTGTTAATTCCCGATTGTGATCACCTGTTGCCTGTTATTTTCGGCTTGTCCTGTGTATTTAGCCCGTGTCTGAGTCCGTTTCCCCCAGATCCGTCATTAATGTTAGTCCGTCGCTGTCCTGTGGATTCCCCAATAAACCCTCGTATCCCACATCCCGCTGCCTGCCCCTTCCTTCCCCGCTTCCTGCCTGCCCATCTACCGCGATCGTAACAGACTGTTTATGTTTTATATTCCTCTGCAGCATAGAAAAAGACAAGTTAAAGTATACTCTTCTTAAATATTTTATTCAACTTTTATTTAAGAATGTCTCAAAATATTCAACAATTAAATTACAACCCACATAATTATGGATGTAATGGTTTTCACAGTATATAAAACAGAAAGATGTTAGAATTCAGTGTTCATCACCTCTTTCCATCACAAATAATTTCACTTTTTTAAATTTTAAATTACAAACATGGTCCAGTTCAAGTATGTCTCCAGTCACAGCATTTTATCAAAGTTATGTTGTCAGCATGTCATAAATCTCTGACCTGGTAATGATTGCATTTCTTGTTTCATTATTCACAATATGGATACATCAAAAACATATTGTGTCACATCTTGGGTAAAACTAAAAAAATCTTATCTTATCTTCCCTTGTGTCTGATCTGTTGGTTAGTTTTTCTGTGATGTTGTTGGTTAATACAGTGTGCTCAGTACCCATAATGCACCACTGCATTCTAAAAATTAACTGATTGTTAATTTTGTACACTTGCAACAAGGCAGAGCCACCTGCTGAAGTGAAGCTGAGGTGTAGAGCCTGATGTGGAACTGAGACTCAGACCTGCTTTATCTGTGATACACTGGCCATTCGCACACATATAGACAAGGAATACTAGCAGTGAATAAATGACCACTTGGTACCTGTGTAACAACAGGAAAGTGAAACAGTCAGACCTGTTTTGAATGTCACACCGACACCTGCTTGTTTCCCACTGGGTTGCTTCGGGTCTATTCCCCTGATATTTGGCATTTACGTCACTGCCAAGAGGCAAAGGGTTTGCACCCTGCAGCACGGAGTAGGCTATTCCTGGAGAGACTGAATTCGCTCCATCTAGGATCTACGGCTAACCCATTTAATGGAGCAAACAACAGCGTCACTGTAGACTACAGAGCATTCTAAACATTCTGTACATGAGCACCTTGTCTGAGCCAAATCTTTGCTTCATATTTATGGCCCTATGAAATGATATTCCGATGTAACAAATTTATAAATAATAATTACAATTAAAATACATTCTGCAAATTATAAAATAAGCTCAACAGTAGTATTTTTGCACCACTGGTCTGATCAAACATCTTCAAAACAACTAGAAAAATAAAACTGACAGAAAACTGGCTGCACTTTGCTGTGCAAACTCTGAAATTCTGAAAAAGCAGAAGTTTAATTTAATTTCAGTCTCATTTCTGTGCAGCCTGACGCCCACACAGTGAATCCTCCCGTGAAAGGAGGCTGATGACCACAGAAGACACATCTCATAAAATCCGTCACACACTACGTACAAAGCAAAAAAATAACAGTGCATTTACATGTACTGCCACGAGGCCCCAGCAAGCCCACTGCTCTGCAGAGCAGCGAAAAGACCCTGAAATCTGCAGGATTTCTCCAGCTAAAGGTCGGCGGTTCCTTTAGGCACTTGGTACGAGTCACTTCATATAGGGACCACCTATAAATTCTTTCGCAGGTTCAAGATATGTTGATTTGGACAAGAAGTGTATTGGATTTTGGGCTAACAGAATAAAGTTAATCTGCAGTACCATTCACAAGTCCAAAATGTACAGTATGTTCAGTTTTGGGCAGATCACCCACCATAGGTGAATGGGTCACTCTCGTGTTCGGGCCAAGTCTTTTTCCGACCGAGACCAAGTGCAGAACTGTGATGTTTGAACAGAGCCTTGGTGCCTTAGGTGTGTCCCGCTGGAATCCAGACACAGCTTAGCATGTACTGTGACTGGTTTCACTGGCAGAGCCTTGCCCCCCCCCACGACATGTCTGCTGGGTTTAGGGCGGACTCGCGTTCATGCTCGGTAAGCTCTCCTCGGCTAGCTGAGACAGATATTTCTGTAAAGAAAAAAAAAGCAGAGATCATCAGACAGTGTGTAGCATGGTTTATGAATGATGAATAAGCTGTGAATAGAAATCGAGGCGTGCTTCTTCTGTCAAGTGCAGAATCCAAAATGGGGAATTTAAACCGCCATGATTTGTTAAAAGCAAAGAACGAACCAAAGTCCCCTTTATCATGCTGCCTTAAGCAGACCGTTTCCCAGCAATCCCTATGTGCGTGAAACAATCCATGGATGCTCTCATTCTGGGATTATGGGGCTCTGACCCTGAACAAGGGGCTGTATGAAGGAACATGGTGCTCTGTAACCAGGCCCGGCCCGGTCTGATGGACAGCACATCTGTTTTTGAGCATTTTGCCTGGGAATGCCACCCATGAGATGCTGGGCAGACCTCGCCCCCAGGGTTTCAGCTGTGCCAGGGCTGAGCCGGGTGAGCGGGGGTGCGGGGGTGCGGGCGGCCTGGGTGGCGGCGGCATAACTCTGCCTGGATAGTAGAGGGCAACTTAATACTGCTCAATGCATAAAATACTCATGCCTGTCACATGGTCAGGAGGATAGGGGGGTCAGCAGAGGCTGCTGAACTGCAATCCAGTCCCCCCCCCCAAGGGTGCAGGGTAGGCAATGCCGGAGAAGGGAAACATAGGTGGAGAGTGGAAGAAGGTACAAATCCAGACCAAGATTTTGCTTCAACCCACTTGCTGAGTGTAAAAAGTCACATTCACTAAGTGTTCAACTGCTTGGCTGAAACAAAGTCTTGGTCTGGATTTGTACTTTCTGGACCTGAACTTTCCATCTCTGAAGGGAAACATTCTGCAAGCTCAAAGTAGCAGCCCACAGCCTCTCAGTGGTCAAAAGCTGGACCAGGTTCTTCCAGGAACATCATACTCTTTGTCCTTTGGACCCCATGGCAGAATCAGATATTATTCTGACTCTTGTCCAGCAGGTAATAGCTGGCAGCCAAGTTTAGCTAACAGGTTAGTGAGTGACCTCTCCATCTTGTGCTTTGTTTTAACATAGAGTAACAAGTGTTGACATAACTGGGATGATTTTTCTTTCCTGCTGGCATAACAATGGTGATAAGCTTTTATGTCGTAACTAATAAATGTTCCACATTTCTTTAACTCCAGCCCATCCCGTCAAGCCGTAAGCTATTTCACTACTTTGAACTGGTTCCAGACAATGTCTATAAAAACAAACGACAGCAGAGGTGCAAAGTACAACCCCGCTACCGAGCGGTTTGGCCAGAATGCTCTAAAACCTTATCAAGACCCAATTCTGCAACAAAGGGGTCGTGTCATGTTTAAATAAAGCACAAAAGCCTTTTGTGAAGTGACGCATGTCACAGTTTGAAATTGCCAGTAGCTATGCAATGCCCTCTTCTGCAATCTGAGATCTTTAACAATGCAAAATTAGCATGTGGACAGAGAGAGGAGGTGGACTGGCCATTCTGTGTGCTAAAGTATGAAGCTCACTAACTCAACAAGCATCCTCGCTCTAAAGTAACACCAGTATGCCTTTAAAGGAATGCTGCTTCAGTGAGAGCCCCGCAGAAACCCCCAGGAAAGTGAAAGTGCGGTGGCCCGGATGGACAGCCCCCCGGCCCCCACCTGCAGGTTCCTGTAGTGCACGGTGCTCCTGCAGTGGGATGTCCTGGCGGTCTCCTCGCTCGTATAGAACAGGTCGCAGAGCTTGCAGTAAAAGCCACTGCGGGGCACGATGAATTCCACCCCTGAGAACACGATCAAGCTTATCAACCGACATTCACAAAATGCACTCAAAACGAGCATTTTAAAAACTGTCACTTTAAAAAATTGCAAAATGAAACTCCCCAGAAGACAAGGTTGATGGTCTAGGGGTATGATTTGTGCTCCTGGGTTCAAACCCCAGATGACCCCAACATTTCTCCTCCATTATATCTGGTCTGTACAGTTACACCAGAACTTACTTCACTGGAACCATCTATCTCTTCTGGAGACACCTGAACTGACTACATCCTACCAGGTTTTCTCTGATATTGTTGACTATGCCCATGAAATTGTTTTACTTGGATGGTATACATCATTTGAGGTAGTGTGTGACTCTACAAGTGAAAGCAATATAATTTCATCTTTAAAGTTAATGTCATGACCAGACACCGGTCAGTTGTAAATGTATGTCTGACACCCAAGTGAAAACAGGTGACTTTAAAATGCACAACCTTCTCGGTGACACCAAAGGCTCTGAAACCATGCAGCGAAAATAGGCAGGCAATTCCCAGGGGACGGCCAGCTGTGCCGCTGTCCTCGCTACGGTCCTCTAAATCAGCCCTTACGTAATATGCTGACTTTCCAGCACTGCTGATCCCACCACAGACGGGCTGAGCAGGCGTTAAATTGCGGTTTGCTCACCCAATGGGATGCTGCGCTCGCCCAAAACCTTGTCGTGCTCCCACGTGGCCAACGGCACCGGTTTGACTCCATCATCTGTTGGGCTTTGGGACGGATTCTGCAACTCTGAAATTTAATTATTTTGAAAGGTTGCATCTATTTCAAGCACAGTAAATGTAACTTAGGATGTAAAATGTGGGAAAGCAGTTTGTTATAATGGTGTTGTTTTCTCTGAGAATACCTTCCTTGGGCTTCTCTCCTGATGGGTCCTCCTTGCGTGGAGCCTCATTGTTTGCCTCCAGGGTAACAGGCGCCGGTGTCTCCGCCCTGCTGCTGAGCGTGTGTGTAGACTGGGTGGCCTCACTCCCGCCCTGGGGACCTTCAGGGCACTCCTGCAGGGGCTGGGCCTCTGGTACGTCCGGGTCCGTGCAGCTGCATGTCTCTTGGGAGGCTACCTGGAGCTCCTGGCTGGGTTCTGGGTCAGACTGCCCCGTGGTCCCCGAGTCGGGGGGAGAATCTTTGGTGCCCGTGCTGGCATCAGACGGCGGCGTCCCTGTCATCTCCTGTGATGGCGCCGTCCCGTCCTGAGTAATTTCGTTTGGGACCCCCCCTTTCTCGGGACTCTCAGAAGAAGTGCAGTGGGATGTTTCCGGGTCGGCCTCGACCTTGGCCTCCTCCTGAAGGTCCGGGAGGTCGGGTTCCACCATGCCATCGTCTTCTTCTTCACCCACCTCGTCAACGGTTACCAGCTCCTCCATGTTCCTCGGGTACCAGGACTCCTCTTCCTCCTTCTCCTCATCTCCACTCTCCCACTGCTCCACCTGGGGCACACATAGTGAGTCACATACTGACACTCTCCAGTTGGGCTTCTAGGACGGGCCAGGAAGCCGTATCTCTCAGCAAGTAACTGAAGCTGATGTCTCAATAAAATATCCTGGCATGTAAATCTGCTACATCAGCTTATAACTAAAAGAAAGCAAGAGAATAACAAATGCAAGCATGCCTAATCGTTTGGTGGCCAAAGGTTGTGAATTAACAATGATGTTATAATTCACGACAGCTATTAACAGAGAGGAGACAAATTTCACGTACATTCTAGGTATGACTATACAATGGTCACTGATTGATAATGTCAGGCGTCCGATATTCCTGACCTTGTGCAAATGGCATTGTTGACTGAACGAAAGACCAAATAGAGCAGGGGTGTCAAACTCCAGTCCTGGGGGGGCTGGAGCCCTGCACAGTTTTCAGTTTCACCTGATTCAACTCCTTGTGCTAATTACAGCACAGCTCTTGAGCTGAGTCATTTGTGGTGAAACAGGGAAAGAACTAAGCTACACAGGGCTCCGGCCCCCCAGGACTGGAGTTTGACACCCCTGATATAGAGCCTGCTTACAGGTCCGCCCCCTCCTGCTGGTTAGAAAACCACAGGCGGTAAATACAAAGTTCTCAATACCAGAACACACTGATGTAGGGTTAGTGTTTAAGGACAGCACGCTGTCATCTCAATGGCCAGTTTACGCAAACGAGCGCAGGGGGGGCTGTGTGCAGTGGAGCACCTGGCTCTCTTTGTCCCGTTCACTTGTGGGGTGTGGCGGCGTTGTGGCTGCATCCTTTTGCTGAGTCTCCGTCACTTCCTGAAAGGAGTCCGTCATTAATGTTATATCAGGTGATTGTTTAGAAAGCCAAGCCTCTTTGTACTGACCACACCTGTCATTTCATATGAACATCAGCCGCTCTGTACCACTCAGCACATAACACCATAGTAAGACATACATGTTCGTTTATATTATGCATATATTTTTGTTTCCATTTTGTATTTTCTATTATTGTTTGTATTACGCATAAATCTGATGACACTGCATTATACATAAGTATTCTGCATATGATACATTGTAATAACGTCCAAGCGCGTACTTGGCTTTCTGCCTCCTTGTCGTCGCCTCTCACTTCCTGCCTGCGATGAACCTTCTTGCTCTTCCCCTTTGCGGGTGATGCTGGTTTCCTGTCCTCCAGTATCCGTGGGGCCGGTGGATCCTCCAGCAGCTCCACCTCCACGTGTCGTGACCTGTAATGCTCCGAGGAGTCTTTTCTTTTTGACTTGGCTTCGTGACGTTGGTAGGGTACCCGCTGGAGCTTCTCTGGCTTATATGCAAACTCCTTCTTGTAAAAGTCCTCCTCCTTGCTTCTGTATGATGAGAAGGGCAAGCTCTGTGGGCTACCCCTGGGGTAGCGATCCCGGCCCCCCCTCAGGCAGTCAGCCCACTCCTCTGCCGACCTGGGGCTCATCCTGTCTGTCAGCTGGAGGTAGGGCTTCCTCCTGTCGCACATCCTGCCGTTGGGCCTGTCGTCGTCACCATTCCTCCAGCACGCCTCCTCGCGCTCGTCCTCCCGCATCGCTTGCGAAGACCAGTCCCAGGAGCCCCGCCGGGGGCCCAGGCCGCTGTTCCAGTCCCCGCGGCAGGCCGCACCTGGCGGGCTGTGTGTTGAGCTGCATGAGGTAAAGCTGGGGCTGTGGGAACGTGGGCTCAGTGAGCGGCTGACGGGGCTGCGTGACCTGGCGCGCTCCACTGGGTAACTGGGGGGGACATCCGAGCAGCGCATTAGAGCCGGGCGTGATGCGGACAACGCTCTGCATTTCACAATTGTGATGCTAGTTGTCAACACATTTAAGCAAAGATACATCCTGTTGATGGAGTGAAAGCCCTGCACTGCAGGACACTGATCCTGAGGTATCGATCACTGCCAGGCAGTTGTTACTGCTTCATCATGTTATTAACAGCGGCCTGCATACATATGGAATGTAAACCACAGCACAAAATTAAATCATTCATTCTGGCACGTGACAGATTCTTCATAGACTGCCACTGGGCCTCTCACTAATGGTATTAAAACAAAGTTGAACAATCTGCAAACAGGCCTACACATACACATTGCAAATAAACTATAGCACCTGAACCGAAAATAAAAAAAAAATGTTTTAAAAGGCAGTGAAGCTTAAAAAGGAAAAACTGGTCTTGGTAAAGTTTAATTAATTTCATTAGCGATTCTATTAGTTACAGTGTGTGGGTAAAAACATGTAACTGCAATGTTTCTAAGATTTAAGATTGAACCTCTGTAAAACCAAATGACCAAAATAACAATGTAAATGAAAAAAAAAAAAAAAAAAAAAAGGCAGTGAAGAATAATGATTAAATCACATTTTTTTGGTATGAAATGCTACAGTAATTGTTATTCTTACCGGTCAATCTGCTCCATCTCATCTCTTTCCCTCTGAGAATTAATATCCTGGATAATGGATTCCACGTCCTTGCCTGGTTTCTGGAAAGCAAATCATTAAACCTGCGGAGAATCTGAATCCTCCATGAAATGAAAGCCGCAGCTGAATGCCACGGCGTCCCACACTAAGCTTACCTTCAGCTGAAGCTCCTTGTATCGCTTCGACATTCGGATGAGAAGCTTCTGCTCATTGATCATTGCTGGTTGCAGCTGGTAGAACTTCACCATTGCCTGTGCAGCCTCGATGTAAGCCATTTCCAAAAAGGCCTGAGGTGAAAGACAATATGCAGATCAGGTTTGGTACTCAAGTGTTCTGATATGAGGATACAGCATTCCGAAAACTTTCCCAAATGAATAAAATCTCAAATAATACCTCAAAGAATTGTAACAAATGATGTGCTAGAACATAATCAGTCCAAATGCATAACTGATGCTATGTGACACAAACAAATGTTAATATTAAAAAGGCAAGTAGTCTAAACCCGGAAATGGATAGTTCAGGTCCAGAAAGTGAAAATCCAGACCAAGATTTTGTTTCAACCAACCAGTTGAGTATAAAGAGTCGCAGTCAGAGTACTCAACTGATTGGTTGGAAAAAAAAAAATCTTGGTCTGGGATTTTGCTTTCTGGACCTGAACTATCTAACTCTAAAACTAGTCCGTGATGCCAGGAGACAAGTGAAAACCACCTGGTGAGTAGATCGCATGAGGATGTAATTGGTAACTTTGCCAAATGGAAGACCCAGGTTGATGACATCATTTTCTGTGCAGCTGCCCTCTGGCAAGTTACAGATATGAACCACTCGACCCGGGGTGGTCTTCCTAAGGGGGAACTAAGGGAGAAACACAGATGCAAAGCAGTGTTACAGCCACAATGTAGCAACATCGATTTACCACAAAACACCCTTCTTTGTGCTACAAGAAAGAAATCCTACTTTCTGAACAGGTAGATAAAATCAAAACATGTATGCATGCAGGAAAACCACTTCTGCACATCATAAAAGCTTTTTCACTGTATCTATTTCACACCATCTGCACATGACTGTTCTCGAGCAGAGAACTGGTATGATTCCAGCATGACACAAGATATCAAGGAAGACGTTGACGTGCAAAGCCGTATTCGGCTACCCGGCTAATTCTACTGGAGGTGGCAGCGTCTATTCGTCAGACTGTGGAAACTGGTTAAGACGGCGTTCTCTTTGAGAATAGAACACCACGTTCTCATGCTTGTTGTCTCCAGTGACACTTGGGCCTGAGCATGATGTAATCCTACAAGGTTAAAACAACCTAAGTGTGGTTGGGCAGACACTTGTGGTGGGAATTCGATAGCACAGTATATTAGGATAGAATGAAGTAAAGGTATTTTAGCAGTAACCCCAGACAAGCGACATTTCACATGCAAAATCACTCATGGTGATCATTTGTCTGCTCCACATTACACACAACCTGTCACTTAAAGTATGACTGATGTTTCCACAGAACTGCTTGCACCTCGCTGCCATCCAAGCGGGCTGACAGACTGTGACATCTGCAGAACAGTCCCAGACCACATGGTTAAGGGTCAGCTCCTATTGGTATTTCTGAGGAGAAAACACAGCTCTACTTGACAGATTTAAGGCAGTTGTGGGGAAAGTCACTGTCATGCCAGCATAGTTTGCGTGTCATCGAATTTAAGCCCATTAAATAAAGCACGAGGTTTGGGCCCCTGGGCCAAAAGTGACATTTTGTGTTTACGAAATGCCCTAAAATATGTTTAACAAACTCCTGGGGAAACACACTGTCTGAGAGGTGTCCAGTGGCTCTCCCATAAAGCATCTAAAGGCTGTCCTTCATACTTCGTACACGGGATGCAGTTAATCAGCCCACACTTACATGTTATTACTGTGTGAAATGGTTCACCCCCACGCTAATCCTCCAAAGCCTAATTGCTTGGCTGCAATACCTCATTTAATGGCCTTTGGCCTGCGAGCTAGCCTTATCGCTTTCAGATATGAAAGTGATAATTCTATTGCCACCCCATACCAGTGCAACCCGCTAATAGAAGATCCAGGAAAGGTCATTCTTGGCCCAGCTCGACAAACACAGAAATAGATTCGCAGCAGGATGTTCGTGACTCTGAAACTTAAGAAGCGCAGGCATCTTTCGGGACGACGTCTTTGTCCAGTTAAACCTCTCCTCATTTAATGGCTTCCTTTGAACCTTATAGAGGAAGAATCACATTGCGGCGACGGGCACTGTTGACACAACCGAGGACGTGACCTTGGCACCAACTGGACCACAGACTGAAACCAAGGGAAATCACAGAGGAAGTTGAGCAGGGTGTTCTCAGAGGAATACAGATGCAGCACTGACTCATTATAGTCCGCAGGGCAGCGCACTGTTTCTGTTAGTCCACTGCACATTGCAGTGTTATTACACTGAGACAATACTCAGTATTCAGATAACTGTATACTGCATGTGGGCAGAAGGGTGCTGGGGGTTATAAAATTTCTTGGTCATCCAACTAAAGCACATGCTGTAGGTACTGCAAAAATGTGACTTATTTTTAATTATTTATTATTTTGTATTTTTATTAAGATATTATTAGAAAATATTAGAGAAACAGAATGTCTATATAATTCAATTTCTCATCATTATTACGGTTGCCTTGTGAACAATATGGAATATTTCACCAGTTTTATCATGGATCTATCTGAACATAATCTGGAAATGTGCAGCTCCAAATAATATGAATCCACAAAATACTCTAGGCTATTGACAGATGACACTGCATATTAGAATACAACCAGAATAATGATGTTTTTCATCACTAAATTAGGCGTCATATTTTTTTTCCCAAACATTGAGACACTTCTGTTGTCTAAAGGGAGTGTGATCTAAGCAAATCAGCATGTGCAAACATAAACAAAAATACACAAGGATATTTCGGGATGGATCCATTTTTAATCTGCTCTCTCTGTGTGATCATATAGGGATTCATCTTGTTTCTGTAAGGTCTGTGCTTTACATAAAACAACAGTGCACCCACTGCACTCTGTGTGTGTTATTTCACTCAGGTAAACATATATATTCATGATGGCCAAAGGTAAGCCAAAATTACAGCCGATGAAACCAGACAGAACTGAAAACTGCTTTGACGAAAAAGTTTTAAAACAAATTCAGTCTAAATGCCAGCAGGAACATCCTGACCGCAAACCATGGTTGCTTAGATAAGAAGCACCTGCTAATTGAGCAGATCACATCACGTGACTAGCGAAGCCGTGGAAGCTAACAGATCCTATCCAAAAACATTCCAGTTTGTTTACTCAGTGCTGACTACAGGTCTTAGAGCTCATCAGACACGAGTGGAATGGATTTCTACAGATTGCATTACTGCTCTAGATCAGAAACATAACTCCTGCACTTTCAGCCCCCCCCTGCCTTTTCAAGTGCAACATGGAGTCTCACCATTGGTCTACTGCAATTCAGGCTAATTTAATCACTTTATACTAAAATTTTAAGCTCAGGACAAATAACATAATAGATTTTGCAATTAGTTAATTTAGCTCTTCCACAAAAGTAATTTGTACAATTTGGCCAGAATCTTTACATGAAAACTAATACAAAAAAACACCACACTAGAAAAGTATACAGGAACTAAGGGCACAGACTTGTGTAAGTATACCATGATGTCATAAAGGGGCAGTAAAATGAACACCTGTTGTTCAGGCAGGTGGGCTTTTAAAGGAGCTAACATTAGCACACACATACACATTTGAGTCCCTCTGATGAGAGAGCCATAAATAAGGATTATAAAGAATTCTATAGGTTTAATATGAGATCCGCTTTCTCTTGATGTCCAGTACTCATCCACGACACCCAGACATCATCGTTCATAAATAAGACACATTGCCTGCCAAAACAGAATTATGATCTTGAGAGGAAAAAATGTAATGTACGTTCTTCCCGGTCAACTGACTTGGCGTCCCTTTTTAAAAATGTTCCAGATGATTTCTGTCAGTTTATAGGCAGACTGTCATTTCAAAATGACAGAACTACCCACTAAATCACTTGTGTTTTCAGAGGGGAGCAGATGAAGCTGCTTGAGAAAGTGACAACCACAGTAAAACCAAGATTTGAATTCATGTGAAATCTAAGTTAGTTGCTCTTGCTGTGCACCGATAAACAGAATTGTTGGCCCTGAAAGCCCTTGTGACACATGGTATGGGGTCTTGCATTTCAGAAATTGCAGTGACAGTGTGTTTGTCTCTGGGGACACTGTCAACACGTCCAAGCTATATTTCTGTCACTGTTAGGACTTGTCGCTTGCTGCGATCCCTGGCCAAGTGCCCTTCTCCCCTTTGGTCACGCTGCGGGGTCCCAGGTTGGCAGTTGGAGTATGGATTTTGTTGCCCAGAGTCTCCAGTGTCTCAGCCTGATCCCTGCACTTGGGGATGAATGAGCAGAGGTGTCCTGGACTCAGCGTTGTGCGTTTGTCCTTCTCATGTGCATGGCACCGTAATCTTGATCTGCTGTCTAAGCATGCAAGCAGAAGTGGAACAGCACCACCCCCCCCCCCCCCCCAGCCAGACACTTCTGTCTGGGCATCAAGAACTTGGGACAACGGAGGCATGGCAAGTGGAGGTCAGAATCCACAGGAGGGTGTGAGAGAGGCGTCGGCGGCATCTGACCCTGCCATTAGCACTCCTGCTGCATGTGCCGTGTGACCATCTGCTGCCTTTCGTCACTGCTAGTGTGACCAGGCAGCGGCTCCCCGATGCTCCCCTGAGGTTACTCACTTCCTGCAACACCTTATAAACAGAGCCCCCTTACGCTGGGACATCGACACCTCAGTGCTGGATGACTCTATCCTCCATGTTCAGCAGCAATGTTAAGTATTCAGCCTATCACATCAGACAGAAAATGCTTTTGCACCTAAGAAATTTAGTAACTTTTAAAATCAAGATTAAACATGAAGCTGCTATTGCAGAGTGATGTGTATGTATCAAGTGATCTCACTTGATACATGCAACAGCCTGTGTACATTCAGGAACCCCAATCTTCCATTACAGCCCAACACAAAATACACATTTTACATATTAGGAAGTACCTACATTTACATGCAGACTTCTAACAATTATTAAAGATTATATGTATAGTATGTTATTATTTCCAGCCTGCCCTTAAAACCAAAACAAGCATGAGCCACAGACACACAGCTAAACCAGCACCCAATGCCGCACTTATCTATAACCACAAAACCTAAATGTAATCAAAATTAAGTACATAGGACTTTCAAATATGCTGGTTTAATGAAAATAAACATTCTTTCTTCAATCATTTAAAAATCAGTTAGGTATATCCATCCATCCTCAACATTATGGGCCAAATGTAGGGGGGTGCTGGGTTAAAGGCATTTCTGGGGCCCTACCTACCACATAAAATGTTGCAGTAACAACCAAAAACAAAATGTGGGCTTCCTAAAACTCAGGGCCCTGGGCTACAGCCGAGGAGACCCCGTGCATAAAACCAGCCTTGTACACATCCATCCATCCTTCTTCTAACTGCACATCTTGGACAGAGCTATGGGGGGGAGGTGGCTGGAGGTGTGGGTGAGGTTACTTTTATCCATGTAAATATCTGCAGTCTCAGTCCTTCCAACCAAACAGGTTAGTGGCACTTAACAAAACCTGGTTCTTCTTAAAAACAAACTATGTTTCATTCAAAGTTGTTTTTTTCTTTATATGGATACTGATTATTAACTAAGCTTATTTTCTGGCCAGAGGGTACACATTGCAAAGTATTTTCTAGAACAATGCTTCAAAAAGTTAATTCATGTTCACATTCATTAAAAGTAAAAAAAATATTTTTGAGATTTTAAAAAGGAAAATTCAAAGAACAGAACTCTAAGCATGGCAGAGAATGTCGATTCAAAATCATTTTCAAATGCATATTTCAAATTAAAAAGTAATCTTATTTATTTAATGAGTGTAACATGTTGCAATACCCTATGACATACGAAAGTATGTGGCTGTAAGTAGTAATTTGTGCTAGGAAGATAACCTGCTTCCTAGTGTGATATTAGGGAGGATATTCCAAGTACAGCTGTTTGGTTCGGTAATAATACAAGAGGTACAGAATTTTTGTGAATAATGTAACAAAAAGTTCAAATTAACAGTTAAAAAACAACCCAACAACTACGCTTTTAAAATGAATGAATTAGTGCTTTGTTTGTTTATGGTGGCTTAGGAACCCTCACAATGCACTGACATGACAGGAATTTCCCCTGGGATCAATAAAGTGCATCCTAATATTAAAATAAACAAATTCCTCTGCACAATGAAAACAAATGTGAGCAGCACACCAGCCATCGCCAGTCCAAATTGCAGATCATATTAACCAACACTGACTAGTTTTTTGTTAAACATAGTAACACTTTATCAACCTGATCTGTTTTTTTTTTTTTTTTTGCACAACTTTGACTGGATTGGGGCTGACCTTTGACCCCGTCTGAGGCAATGAGTATCCCACTCCTGGCAAGAGATGTGTTTTCACAGGTGCTGCAGAAAAGTAGGGTCCAGAAGATGCATCTAACCACAAAAATAAAACAAAGCAGAACAACCAATAAGACACAACAAAACAAAAGCCAAATAAGACACAAAACAAGAATATTCTTAGAACTGCCTAAATGTCAGCATATCAATCAGCTTAACTGTAGCCAAATGTTTGGTTATGTTGGCTATTAGCAAACACAAAGGACAGATGAACGTTACAATACGTGGTACATATGGTATTTCTAGTGTCGGTCAGATGCTGGTCAAATGAAACTGATCTGTATGGAATGTTTGCAAAGACACATCATAAAATTCACACGCTCAGGCCATTCATTTGACACTGGCACGACAGCATAATTATGCTACTCAGGAATAATTTAGATAGTAGCATGTATTTCAATTACTAACTCACCTAACCTAAAAGTACAGCACATGGCAGTCCTTCTTGTAAAGTTTCACTCTTTTAGGTATCTCTGGAAAATAAACTGGAAAGAAAATGTTGTAATTTACCTTGACTGGCAGCTGCAGAATAAGCCATGGAGTTGTTAGCTAGGGAGCTCACACATCCTTCAGTAGATGCAGGAAAATGAATAGATCCGACGGCCGGGCTGAAATAACGAAGTATCGCTGTGAACTTCCAAGTCAAAGCACTCCCAGGGCACATCTGATAACTGAGCTCATGTTCAGGTGGTCGACTCATGATAGAGAGGAACTAAAATCATAAAATATCATCTTAATCGGCGGATTTGATTTTGCACAGAAAATACCTATGTACCACCAACCTCTTTAAAGGCAACTGGGTGAATAAAACACTTCTGACCAGGAAAAAAACAAACCATACTACACTAAATTAAAGGCGAAGTCAGTGAGTATTTTTCTTGAGGTGTATTATTACAGACTGCCCCCTTTGCAGGACACAGAACCCGCTGCTGCTCACAGCTGCTAATTCTTACGGCAGATTTTAGCCCCAGCTCCCGAGCATTAATCAGTTTCCCCTTACGCGACTCACCCTTCTGAGTAGAGAGCACGGTTCTGTAGATGGAGTTTCCCTTTCACATGCTGGTCCCAGTCCTGCATGGACACAGACACTGTAGTAATTCCCAGCATGGTGTCTGCCCCACTCAGTCACAAAGAGATCACCACCCCCGCCCCCCTTCAATGTGGGGGCAATTTAAAGACACAACAGCTCGAGGCACATTCATCTTGTGAAAGAACAACTCCCAGCTGAAAGCAAGATATGACCAGCATTTACACATACTCTATTATGATGGAATGCCTGGGAACACAGTACCATATTGTATTGCTACTTATATCCAAAAGAACATTATTCAAAGTTATAAAGGAAACAGTAGGTTTACTTAACTAAAAAAAAATCAAAACTGCTATCACATAACAATAAAAGTATAACGTTATTACAGTCATATGATTATCCTTCCAAGCCAGTCATAGTTCTTAAATTACCAGTCAGTGTGTTAATGGGAGGCAGATTTTTGACACTCTGGCTGACAGGCTCCACCCACCTTGAGATTATAGACCTTCTTATCACAGATAGTGCAGTGGTGCGGCAGGAGTGATGGAGTGACAGCATGGAAGTCATTGAGTTGATGGGGCAGCAGAGGCATCGGCGCTGCCTGGGGAGCTTCTTCACCTGGTTGGTATCCCACAAACCCCTGGGGGCCGGCACTAAAGACTGGCCCACCAACAGGGTTGAACTTGGCATCCGTGGTGGGCTCCTCTGGGTTGTACAGTTCGCCCCTGGTGTGGAACTTCTGGCTGGTGTTTGCCCACGCACCACCAGCATTCGGAGCCATCTCCAGGTTTCCTGCATGAGGGAAACTGCTGGAAATTTGCCAGTGATCCTTGTGATTGCTTGAAGGGAACGAATCCAGATTCTGCTCTCCGGTGAACCCAGAAGGGGGGCCCCGGTCATCTGATGCAGTAAAATCCCTCTGAAAACTACCACCGCTGGTGGCCTTGGCCTGTGTGCTGAGAGGTGCATACTGGCTGTCATGGGTTTTGTTCTGGGCGCCAGACATCCCACCAAGGAAGCCAAACTGGCCACATCTGTCGCTGTTCGAGAGGAATGGCGCACCAGGTGGAAGGTTCGATTTTTTCCCGTACTCTGACGCATGTTGGCTGAGAGGCTGCGGTGACCCACCTCCCATGTGGCCGAGCCTGACGTTGGTGTTTTGACCTTGGAGGCCCCCACCTCTCACGAAGCTTCCGCCAACCACCTGGGGAGGGAAGGGCAAAGTGCTGGGGCCAAAGGCCGGGCCCAGCTGGGCACCACCAGCGTGACCGTGGGGGGTGCTGATCATAACAGGGGTCCTCAGCTGGTTGAACAGGGGCTGAGACATCGCCACATTGGAGAGAACCTGGTTGAGGACAGTGGCTGCTGCTGCGGTGTTGCTGTTCACGGCTGTCTGGGCCAACTTCAGCCGATGGAGAGTGAGCTGAGCTTGAAGCTGAGCGAGTTGGAGGCTGGCTGGAGTCAGCAGCAATGGATTTTGCACACACCCACTTGGTGTGGCTGCAGCTGAGAGTAACTTCTTATCTGGGGAATCTGAACTGGTGCTGGAAAAAAAAAAATCTATGAATCAACAACAGATCTGGTGAATATACAGTACGCTAACATGTGCTTGAGTTTGCAATGGACAAGCAGATGACATGATTCTAGTGTCAAATATCCGACAGCCAAGCAGACACCCATTTGTGACCTTGTTTAACTGGGTTGTCCTTTTGGATCCTGATGGATGTCCTCACATGGTGGCTATATTTAGCCCTTTCGTTTATTAATCAAACTGTCTTTGAGTCTTGGACATTACTCAAACCCACCACCACCTTACCAATTTGCAATGAGAGGTGAGGTGCTGTGAAACCAATTAGAGCTGGCAGAAGCACAAGAGCAAGCTTTCTAAATGAAAGGCATACCAAAGGACAGGAAGGGATCCTTAATTCATACAATCTGAAATTTTGCATGCAGCCATCCCTCCATCCTTTTTGGATGTGTCAACTTATCTAATGCAAGGTCTGTATGTTCCTGGGGCTCATCCCATGAAGGAAAGGGAACAAGGCAGGGAATACCCTGTACATGGTACCAGTTTAAGATTTAAACTCATGTAGGACACACTGATGTACTAAGCAGACCGACAACTAAAATCAAACCATGTGTACTGGCATCATTATTATTAACATCAAATGTTTATTTTATGACTCAGCATATTTTTCAAACATAAATTTGCTGCAACAAAATTTTGGTAGACTTAGCACCTCTTACTGTTTCTTTCACTGGCTTTGAAAATCATAACAGGGGCTTGAAGAAACATTGACAGACCATAAAGTCATAACAGCCAGCTGTAAATATACATCCACTTTAACAACCAGCATGGTGTGATATTTCAACATCTTAATAATTCGATAATTAGTACTGTTAAAGAAGGCAAGATACTACATATGGCATGTATTCATTCATTTGATGACAGAAGAACCTTAATCTGGTCAATTTTACAGGGAAAACAAGACAAATAAAACTAATACTGCATCTTTGCATATAAAAGGAGCAGGGGGAGGGATAGGGTTACGGAATTGAACCCAAAGTGTGCAGAGCCAACCAGTCTTATGTTCAGTGTTGTTTCAACTTCAAACAGAAATGTATATTTCTGTAAGAAACAAATTTTTGTCTATGGTAGTTTTTCAGGGATGAGAATCAAAATCTACTTTTCCAATAAACTTCCTGATATTATACGGTTGCAGGAAAGACACATAATTCATGCCAAATTTTGTACTGATGGATTTTACTGCGACATATCAAGTTGAACAAGTAAAGCAGTCGTTAACCCACAATACAATCCTGTTTTGCACATATGACTGCTGAATCCTTTAACAAAGCCATTTACCTAAATGGCAACAGCTGTACAAACAGGGAGCAGAATGCCTAAGATGTAAACTGTTAGGCCTGAGGCTGCCACTAGGAGAGGGTCCTCAGACTGTTATAAGATTATGATTAATTAATTTTAAAATGGCAATAGTTATATGAGCATCACTAATAGAGCAGATTTAAATCACTTTAGTAATGACCACGTACATTGAGTACTACTGCCATCTAAAAATACTCTCTCAAAACATTGCCCACTTAAAGGACGATCTGGGATAAGAGGCATTCGTCTGTGAATAACACGATTTTACACAAATGTTATCGTGATGCAGTTACAGTAGATTTAGCATGTCCGGGTGTTACATTCTTATGACTAACATATTGTAACAACGTAGCTAAGTTAGCTTAAAGTGTGAGGCATAATAATACGGCTTTACGAGGCCTGTCCCTGTGCAGCAGCCCTGAGGTTAATGTCTCCAGCGCCTCTAAAAATACCATTAGCACATGGAGTATCTTGGCAGAATCTGTTGGTGTGCCCCAGTGAACCTCGAAGTGCTTCCATGACGGCCAGCCTTATTGTTAAAGGCTGCCAGTCACCTTTTATATCTAAAGCAACAGTGGACTCACCTCTTCCCACCAGGATACATGGCATATAATATTTATAACTGGCATAATAATGTTCACTATCATTATAACTATGCCTATTATTGTTTGTTTTCAACGTTTCATTCATAGTTTTGTTTTCTTCCATAAAACAGTAATTGAATTAATAATAATAATAATAATATGAGGATGATGATGAAGAATGTTGAGCATGTTGTCAAATGTCAGAATCAGTGCCATTCATATGTTATGTTTCAGTTAAAGCAAATGAATTCCATTTATTTGTTTTACAGACAAACTTTACAGCGTGCAAGATAGTAATCTGAGTAAATGAAACACGCCACTTTTAGCTGTTGGTGTTTCGTCCTCTCATGTTACGCTATTTTATGTTCTTATATTTATAGCGTGACTATGTAGGATTGTGGCGGGTGGTGCTCACGCAGAACTTCATGGACATAAAAATCATTTTTGAATTAAGACTAAGCATAATACACATGCCGCAAGTACATGTAAACATGATGAGTATGGCTGTAACACAATATACTGGATAGTTTTTTTGAGTTGAAGCAGCACAGGGCCTTCGTACACGCCTCCTTACTCTATGGAGTGCTACACTAAAAACCCACCATTACGAAGCTGGCCGGCCACTTCAGCCTGAAAATAGAGACTCAGGGGCCCCGGTTCCAAAAGTGCCCGACGCCGACCTGTCCTGTCACTGCATGCAGAGTACGTGAGGTCGGGTGAACGGGAAAACCGACGGTGCTGTCAGAACTATGTTTCTCCATCGCATCTTCTCGCCATTATTTGTCTGCATCCCCAACTGATGGATCTCTTTATGTGGCTAATATTTATTATTATAATCTATAATAATAATAATAATAATAATAGTAAAATTACTAGTCTCCCCACTGAGGAACAGATAAAAACTGCCCCAGGTTAATGGCCAGCAATTTGTAAATGAACACTTCTAACGAGAATTTGAAATTAATCCTTAATTACTAGGCAGATATATAAAAAAAATCACTTCCAGTGTTACTTCATGACAGCATTTTCATATTTATGTTTCATGCACCATGTCTTAAAATCCAATAAAGAATGTTACTTAATGTGGTATTTTGATAGTTGTGATATTTTAATAAGTGAATTAAATTAATAGTAATTGAATTTTGTTAAGGTATATTTTGTACTTTTAACTTCAAATACACATGGACCAAAGGCACAATGATGTACAACAGACTCATTTTTTATAATGTGTTGATGTTGATATATTTTGTGTGGTCTGTGTGATTTGCTTAATACCAAAAATGGTTCTGATTTATTTGTGGCTCATGGTAGCTACAAAGTGGCCTTCACACATAACTAAACAATATTAATAGTCAATTTAATACGACTGAGCATATAGTACGTGACGGTATAGGCCTGATGCTTATCGAGTATTATCTAAATAAAAACAGTAACACTACAAGTATATAGCATGGATATTACTTTTTAACTATTCAAAAGAACAAACAGTATATCATTAATAATACAGCAAATTAATCCAATTTTAGTAGGACCCTGTGGTCTCTGGCAAATTCAATAAATGTAACAAAAAGCATACCACAGCTATATGGCGTATACGGCTGTAGTTGTACATAGAAATCAGCATATCACAAGATTTTGTACAGGTACCTCTGTAAATATAACTGAACCGTATTGCTTCCATTTAAGTCCTATTTAACATACTGAACATATGTTTATTCAATTGTTCTTTTAAACATACAATACTGTATCTATGTTAAACTCATGTAAACAAAACATATAGACCGAAACAGAATATTTTATAAGTGGCAAATCATTTTTCACCCTTTTCTCACGGTGATGTGAGATTTTCAATAATCTGAAAAATGTTCTACACAAAGCTTATTAACTAAAATCAAAGACCTCAAACTCATTAAAAAGCAACTTTTCCACCAACTTTTCCCACTAACCTCAAAATCTCAAAGAATTACTTCATGGAGGTTTCAACATCCCACTGAGAGCCCGACAATACTACTCCTTACTCCTGACGCACAAACAAATACGACCAGCTCAAAGGAGAGTGAATGTTAAGGTCATGCAGATGGCCAGCAACTTGCTGGAAGAATCATCGAAATGCACAAAAATAATAATAAAGCAGGCAGCGCAGTCTCAGTGTAAGGCTGACCAGTTATTATTACGCTTCAAGCCCTCTGGAGTACCAGCTCCGTAGTATCAGAGAGCCGTACCGACCTGAAGAGACGGACCCACTGGGGACCTCGCACGTTCTGTTCGGCTCGGACACGCAGTGAGGCAGCCTCCTTTCAGCCGTCACACAGCCCAGCCTGATGCCTGGGCTCATTTCCCGCTACAGGGGTCATGAATGATGAGGTGTCACAAATGGTTAGCATAAGTGTGAACGAATAAACGGCTGTAACGTTAATTAGAAAAACATCTCTCTCTACAGTTAGGTTTTCATTTAATTATTGTATTAACTAAGGCTTAATTGCCAAATAATTAATCCTCCATAGTACAGTACATCCATGAAAGACCACTGCTTTATTTCATTAAACTAATGTGGGGCAAACAAACTATGCATATATAGGTACCCATTGATTTATTCTGAAATGCAATGAGATTTACAACAAAATATTACAATGATGAAAATAGAAGCGCATATTTCATAACAATGAAGTTATTAATTTGACAATTTTACAGAATAATATTATTTTACTCGACCCCGCAATCCTGACCAGGATACGCAGTGGAAGACGGATTGATATTAATCGAGCAATTAAGCCGCCCGTTTTAATGAAGCTGCAGAGCAGTTTGTGTATATTATAGAGGTTTCACGGACACGGCAAGAACGCAAACTTTGATTAGACCTAAGCGCCGTGATCCGACTACAGTTCAATTACGATATAGTGTTCCTTTCAGAATCTTTTGAGAGGTTTTAAATGCAAATACATTGAATCAAAATTCCAGGCATGCTTAGACATTTTTAATGAATCACTACTATAGTTAGGGGTATAATCATGCTTTAGTAAATGTTCAATAAATACAGTATATGGCTACAAATAAACGACCCATCACTTCTTTCAAAGTTTACACTGAAGAACAACTCATTTGATCTTTTTTGTTTTTTTAGGACGAAACTCATTTACCTTATTTAACTTTTCCGCTTTTCCTACAGTTTTGCTGTCCAACGCATCAAGTTTTTTATAGTGACTTTGAGTCACTTAAGCAGACGTGCGATCCCCGATTGTAGCACTGTACTTACTATAAGGACGGTGAAGCGCCGTCTTAAAACCCCCCAATACACACCAAAGTGCGCGTCAAAGCGCCAAATGGAACCAAGAGCGCAGAGCCTTTAAGGAACGGGAAGTGTCAATTACGATGTCATTACGGTGAAAACCTATCACACTTATATTTGATACGTGCACTTCATGAATGTTCAGGCATAATCGGTTTATTCCGCCTCCTGAGGCTGAAGCCCCGACAAATAATAAGTCAGCTAACGTCTTTTTATACTGTCCAGCATTTTATGTGAGTCATTCTCTCGTGTTATAAGGCCATATAAAACTTTGACTTATTACTGCATATTTAGTATTACATTACACTAAAAGTACTACAATTATGAGGTATGCTAACTTATCTTAACACATTAAATAATCTAAATATCAACCTTTGAAAAAGCACGAACTCGGTGATCCTTTCCGAAATAAAAACGCGCTATGCAATTCGTGGTTGAGTCACCAGGGGGCAGTTAATTTATTGCTTGAGATTTCGCTGGCTAGCTCTTTTCATTTTCACGAAAATGGGCGGTAAGTATCGTAATGATTAATTATTCTACAAAACGACGAATCAGAATGAAAAAATCGAACAAAAGCGGTGCTTGTGTACACTGGTCCACTGCATTTAAAGATACACGTTAAATTCCACCATGACTAAAGTGATAATTAACAACTAAATCAGGCAAAAATGAATGATTAATTTGAAACCACCCAACCAAATCACAATAAAATATTTTTTTCTTGGTCCAAGCTGGTACCCTGATTCAAAATCCCTGACATTGACTGTTCCCATAGTCCTGCATCAATGGTCTGTAAATAAGTTGTCCTTCACCTAGACATCGAGGAATCTAGTTACCAGTGAAGGTGCCAGCATGGCAGATTTACCACCTCTCCATCTGCTGCCATTCAACACATAATGGAAGAACAACCTGTGTTCAGATTCCCTCCCCTTTTAGCCCAGCGGGCCACTAGGTTGTAAACCTATTGACACATCAGGCTCACCACAATTACTGCCAGCCTGTATGGCATTCCCGTGGGATGGGGCCGGATCACTGGAAATCAGACATGTGACTCCTGGAGTGTGTGAAAGCCATCCACTGGAAATGCTGGAGGTCAAATTCCACCTCCTGCTTTTGGGTGGAAAAATAACAGCTGTACAACTGCACAACCCAACAGAAGTTTGAGGGCCAGTTAGTGGTAGCTTTTTCTTTACGAGGATGCTTCAAGGAACGGGCACATATCCCAGTAATACCCAGACACTGCAACACTGGCATTTCAGGGCATGCCATTTCAGGACATGTGTAAATCGTTCTTCTTGAATCATTCTCTCTTCCAATTTTATATTCCCAGTTAAGAGGTGAGGACAAGTCTGAAGGAACAAGCCAACAATCAATGCCATAAACACCTACTGGCAGCCACATCAATTTACAGTGGATGATAAATTTACTGTGCAATTACCTTCAATGTAGCACCAACCGTGAAAACCTAATCCAGACCACTAGATGGAGCCGAATGAATGTACAAAAAAGGACATGCTCATTTGAGTTCGTGTTCTGTGGAAACTGGAGGTCCCTCAAAAACATTAAACCAAGAGTGCAATTTCAGATCCTGAGTGAAAGACTACTGTCGCCTTTTAAGTACTTGAAACTGAACCGTTCATGGTTTATAAATGGGTGACACAGTAAAAGTTACGGAATGGTATATTGCTTATTCCATTGCTTTTAAAAATGAAATAAGACAAACACTCAAACCATGGCTCGTGTTGGGTTTTTTAATGCAGCAGATGAAGTGGGTCAGTCAGGCCTGATAATTTCTTTGCTAAATTATTCTCTGATTGATCCCATTATAGACCTATTACACATAGAAAACCACGTATAGAGACAGACAGAAAAAAGTCAGAGATAATGGAAAATAAACAGCAATCAAGTTATTTATTATGATGACAGGAAAATATTTTAAAATATTAAAATCCTCCTTATATGTAACAAGCATCATAAATATGAGGGCTTGTGTGGCTTCTTAACAAATACAACTTGTTGCATGAAGCAGCTTAGAAATCAGATAGCACAGCGACGACTGGACCAGCCAGCTGGGGGCTGTGGCTCCACGAGCTGTCACCCACAGCTGGGAGCTCCCCTGATTTACGAAGAAAGAGCAGGACTCGGCTCTTGGGGCTCAGTGTGCAGTGGGATCGCTATCCAGGTCCTAGTGGCTTGATCCTAAGGGATCCAATGACTACCTCCATTAAAACTCAAAGCCCTTAATCTTTTTGAAATTATTACGATATGATATGGGTAGCATGGTGCTTCACTGGGTAGCACGGTGCTTCACTGGGTAGCATGGTTGCCGCACATCTCAAATGACTGCGACTTGAATCCTGTCTCCTGTTGAGTCTGTATGTTCTTCCTGTGTCATGTGTTATGTTTCCTGCCACGGTCCAAATACATGCAGTTGGGCTAACTGGCATCACTTCACTGACGATAGTGTATGATTGTCTGAGTATCTTCGTATGTACGGAGCACCCAGCCTTGTGCCCGAATCTGCTTGAGACCCCGCAACCAGGAAAACAAGTCGGAAAATGGATATATGATACATAGCTGTCAAACAGCATGATGGTGCAGCAGTGCAGTTCTGCATTCTGCTACAGCACTCAGTGTCAGTCAGCTGTGTAGCGATCCGGGTTGAGGTTCAGAAAGGTGTCCCACATGGACATGCTGGTTGCTTCCTCACTTGTAGGTTGAACAAAATTTCAGACAGCTGCACTCCAACTGTTTGCCGGTCCGAACATTCCAGCAGAAATTTGCTCTGAGTGAAAAATTAGAGCTCAAGATCTCAGGCATGTACAACGTGTGCCAGGGTCCAGAGAAAGCTGTCGCTTACCATTTAAGGGACATGTGAGGAACCTTTGCCCTTACCATCACCAGCCTTCAGCTTGCATGGGGAAAGTAAATGACAGAGGCAATGCTTCCACTGAAATCAGCTACGTTTACTGTGCCAGGCACTTCTTTGCATTAGAAAAATGAATTACTTGTGAAACAGTATGGTAGGCGTCACTAACCTGTACAATACAAGTATTCCATATTATATTTGTTTTGGGCTGCTGTGAACTGCTACCTCTAGCAGCACTTTTGCTGTATTATTAAGCCTTTTTAGAAAATAAACCAACAAATCTCAGCAACCACACCTAGGACAATAGGGTATAGAAAATGGATGCATAGACAACACCTTAATGTGTATAAAGTACATACAGAAATTCTGTTTTTTAGTACAGGCGAAAAGAGCCATGCTTGTTTATTTTGAAAGTAATAATGAAGGATATGAACATATTAAAAAAAAAAAAAACAAATGCTAACAGTATCTGTCATATAGCAAGACGACTTATAAAGAGTGGCAGTTCTATACCCAGAGGGGGAGGTGAATGCTAAAACATCTTGAACGTGTACCAATTAATTTAATCGTATACATGTGACCAAAATGATACTCTGCATCGTTATGTGCCTGATGGCACAAATTTTTCACGCTGCCATGTGTTCCATGTTAAAGATTCCACTGACCTCTCAATCTGGAACATGATAAGACATGGGGAGGATCAGTGACCATTTTGGTAAGCGCCAAGCTACACAAAATATTCATGAATGGACACTAAAACACTTCATTTCTAAGGAAATGCAATATAAATCACTGTAATACTCAGGTTTTCCTCGTTTCCTGTCCTCCTTTCAAGCCTAAAGCTACTTTAACCATCGATAGTAAAAAGTTAAATTGACTTGACAGTTATTCTCAAAACCGCTGGGGCCAAGAGAGCTAGTACGGTACTGTGAGGCAACCAATAAAACTTCAACTGGCCGTGTTTCCTTTTTTGGGACAGTGAGATACCCGTGTTGCACAGTCATGGCCCCATCTGTCAGCCCAGCACACCCCCATCACATGGGTCTGACGTGTCACTCCAGCCACTGAGGAGAGAACCCCACCCCCCAAATGCAGCAGGTTTGCTCAGGCCACATACAGGAAAATAAATCATCCTTCAAACAAAAATGACACCATAGGGACGCTCTCCACCCACATGCACAGAATTCCTGAGCTCTCATTGCTGAAATTATATACAAATGATTTAGCCCAGAAAGCAATTTTACCACTTTCTACTGCTGACTATTTACTGAAACAGTTCAGGTTAAGTACCATCTTCTAGCTTACTTTAAACAACAGTATTCCTCCTGAGATCTAAACTTGATACCTACTGGTTACAAGCTCATGCTAACCAGCGCACCAGCTGCTACCCCAGGCTATTCAGCAGGCTTGTACGCACATGTGTCCACAGCCATCTTGCCTCTGACAGAGTGCCCACGCAGCAATCATTCTCAGTGGGTTTGAGAAAACTTGCTTAAACACCCCATGCTGTGTCCCACTTGCACACAGGCTGCATTCCCTTCCCCTTTCACTGTCACTTGATCTACATCAGCTCAGTGACACCAGATCTTTGATTACAGGCAGCTCCACACAGACTCGCATTTCCTCTTCTGCTTATTTTAGTTCAGACCTCGTCCAATGAGAAGGTAAAACACTTGCAAATCCTGAAAACATAAACTATTCTATATGATGCAGGTTCTTTGCACTTAGGTATCTCTGAGCAAGGTACTCATACAGTACACGTGCCTATAGCATGTGTGAGATTCACACTGGGTTGAACAAATAGTAGGCAGTACTTTCAGCCAAATGTCATGTTTGTGTGAGACCCACAGAGGTGCAGCTGGAGGTCTTCCGATAGACAAATCTGCAATGGTGTTCTATCATCTACTATTTGTCGAATACTGAGCTCTCTCTTTAGCATAAGAGTGTTTTATCAGAAATGAATTTCACCTGGCAGTCACAGGAATTTGAAAGCTGCTCAACACTTTTCTGTGGGCTGCAGCGTGAGCAGTCTTTTGTTCAAACAAATGTCTTCACTTTGCAAAAGTTGAAAATGTACATTTGTAACCATAGCCACCATTTTCGTTGCCTAAATTATCCCAAGTGACTGCAATTAAATGTCACATTCAAAGCGAAACACCTGATCTATCGTGCATGAGTCCTGGCAAAAAGCATTCGTACACTGTGCCCACAAAAACAAAAGTGTTGGTCTACAATATAACTCAACTGCTAATTATTTTTGGGACAATTTTGCCTGTTTTCAGAAAAAAATACATTAAAATATTCCACAGTGTTTTTACTTACAATATTTGAACCATTTCTGTCCAGTGTAATTGTGTTCTCGGTACCGTGTAGCCCACCACAACGTGCAAAGAAACAGATGACAATGAACTAGAGTACATCCAACTTGCAATTTCCATCAATTAGCTAATTTTTATATGACATGGAACACATCATAGCATCATTAATAACACTTATTTTTTACTGATGAAACAAATTTTTACAGTTAAGGTCTGCACCACCATAGCAACGTCCCACCAGAAATTAGATAACTGGAAAACACTAAAACAGGTTTCTGGAAGAGCATATTGTGCTATTTGTTAATGCCTTTATGCAGGATGCGATTAGACATGGAACTGACAAATGCCAAGAGCATATGGTCCATTGAAGAAACACCCAGCTGCATCTAAGATTTCCTGGCCAGTGAGATACCCATTAGCAAAATTAATGTAAATAAGGAAAGAGAAACATTGGTAGTTCGGAACAGCTGCAGGAAATGAAAGAATAAGATGAATGAGAGCCCTTTGTCCTTCGATGGACTGGGCCTGGCATGGTGTGGGGTAATACTGCTAGGGCAGGTCTGTGGAAATATGGCTATTATGGACCTTTGCTGTTGTCACATTATACTTCAGCATGTTATAGTATATTACTAATTTATTTGGTGCTTATTATGGCCTAGAGCAGCCATAAATCCAAATTTTTTAAACAAAAGAATTCAAGCTTGAAGATTTTAGGTTAAATATTGTCAAGATACCACAACTTGTCAAAAGGTTACATTATCATGACAAATTTCCAACTGACCAATTTCTTCAGCTGTATGATTTATACACAGATCCCAGCTGAGCAGTGAAAAGATGACAGAGGGCAAAGGGAGAATTCCGATGTCACCATTTCATCACACACACATCCTCAGACACAAATATTAAAAACATTCAGCGTGGAGTCAGAGCTACTGTAATACTGCTGGCAAGTACTCTGCCCAGCAAAGGACGCTCCAAATAAAAGCACAACACAAGCAGCCAAAAGGCTGGAGAAGTATTTCTGCTACTCTGTCCTGAAGGATGCATGCTGGTAACAATGGATATAAGCTATTCTGTAAAATTTATACTCTGCTCTTTGGCTTGTTTTATTCTTAGTTTTAAACATGTCCCTCAAACCTCCTAAAACATTCATAAGTCTTCATTAAACAAAAATGCTTTCTTTTTTATATTGTATTTTACAGACAATTCACACATAAAAAACATGTATTGTATTCAGAGCAAGACTTCACTGCTCCCCAAGACAGTGCAAGTTCTGGTCTGGGTTTATTATTTGGCTTTTTGACTTACCCATTTAAATTTAAACTAAGAAATAAAATACATAACATTTTTGTCTAGCAAGATACCATACTTGGCATCATTTTCAAAAGGAAGGTACAAGCTTAGGTATGTACATGTCTGGCTGCATTTCCTGCCTAGCAGCTCTGCTTTATAATGTTTTATGGGTTATTATATATTTAAAATGCAAAACAAAATAGTCATACTTAGCCATTAAACTATTTTATAAATGTCGATAAAACAGCTGATAGATTTAAAAACACAACAGTGGTGTGATCTTTGTTTACCTCTCTGGAGCGAGCAGCTGGTAAATTAACAACACTGATGGCAACGTCAGTGCCCCTCTATCATCCATGTGAAAGTTGCTGACAGCTAAAAGGTCCTACTGGCACACACAAAATGTAAGGCTCACACACACAAACACAGACCGGATAGGCCAGGCTGTGGCACTGCAGACACAAGCTGCACGGGTCCGGTTGCAGCCAATTCCTTAATACACCCTATCATCAAACTACTATTAATCACACAGTTCCTCCCTCTAGGCCAATCAAAGGCACCAGGGTTAATTGACCAAAGCCTCTTTTAGTTGGGCCACAACCCTGTGATGACAGGCAGATATTGTCCAGTACCCCTTCATTTCACATGATGCGCCTATCCTACCGCCGCTCCGAAAGCAATCAACATGCCTTGCCCTGATATGTCCGCCACTGTCTCCACAGCAGGAATGTGTGAGTACTTCTCTGTGATAATGGTGCCTAGAAATAAACACTGCAGGGGCCAGTCAGTTCTGAGATCCTGGTGATTCAGCCTTATCCTTGATTTAGGGCTTCTCCAGTTCATACCCCCAGTCCAATCTCTGTTTTTGGTACTACTGAGGTGTGAGCCAAGGAGGTATCTGGGGGAATAGTAAATTGCTCATTGGCAGCCACAAGAGACCCAAAATCTCCGTAGAAGGAGTTGATGGGGTGAACATACTGAAGGGCTACAGTAAGCTATTGACATAGACCAAACAGAAATGACTGATTGTGGTGCTTTGGCCTGCTCTCAGAAGCCATATTATGCCAATGTCGCATCATTTTCTCAGTAGAAGTTCATGTAAGAACAAAGCAGTTTCAAGGACACTGGTCTTAAGTTACACAACAACACTGTTTTGCTCCGAAGTGAAATGGATGAAAAAATGCTGCATGAACGACACTCCTGGTAAAGAGTGTTAAAGGTCTGGGCTTGTCTCTGACCACTGATTAAACCACAGCTGACAGTAATATCAGCCTTGTTTAAAAAGTAATTCACAGTTCTGCTGAGTGTAGGAGGAACTGACTCAGGCAGACCAAAAGTCCTGTCATATGACTCATTTTTAGTGAATATCTTCCCATTTTAAGAGTAGATAAAGATTAATTAAACTATCCACAACCAAAGTGGCTGTATATTTTGAGTGGCCAGATTCAGAATTAGTATTTCATATTTCTACTAGCCCCAAGTTCATAAAAGTGGATATATTTATAGCATTTTCTAAATGAAGTATTGCTCATATACAGGAGCTGCCTTCTCAAGTATTTTTGTGTGCATCCCCCTCTCATGCTTGGTCTCAAGGGGAGTGAGTGGGACAAAAAAACTGCTGCCTATAGATGCCAAGTAGATATTGCTCATTGAGGTGGTGGTCTGGCCAAGTGCTCCCTGTTCCTTTGGGAGGAAAAAAGAATAATAATCATTCACTTGTTCTATTTGTCATTTAATGTAAAGCACATTACTGTGTAAATGCGATTAATATATCCCAGAGAAAAATGCTTTCAGCTGCACTATAATAACTAATCAGGCGTGAATGAGCAAGATCCTATAGGCTTCTCCGTCAGACTCCTGTTAAGTGCTATTGCTTACATTGAGTCACAGTATCATAATTATACTCTCCCAATAGGGGCTGACTGCAAAGTATGCAACAAACATGCAGTACATTGCTAATGCTGTTCAAAGTAATTGCTTTTGGACAACAAGTCAGCTACAACATTTAGAAATCAAGAAAATGTGCAAACAGCACGATCAATGCTGTTAAGTGATTTGGGAAAAAGAAATGGCCCAACATTTATTGTAAGTTCTATACCAATACAATGGATGATACACAACATATGCACAAAATTATTGGGACACCTGGCCATTACACCCACAGGAACTTTTATGGCATCCCATTCTAAATCCATAGGCATCAATATGCCCCCCCCCCCTTTTGCAGCTATAACAGCTGCCACTCTTTTGGGAAGGCTTTCCACATGATTTTGGAGTGTGTCTGTGAAAATTCTGCCCATTTATCCAGAAAAGCATTTGTGAGGTCAGACATATACATATACATATACCAAGACTTTCTGGACAATTCTATCCTTCCAACTTTGTGGCAACAGTCTGGGGAAGGCCCTTTTCTGTTCTAGCATGACTGTGCCCCACAAAGCAAGGTCCTTAAAGACATGGTTGGATGAGTTTGGTGTGGAAGAATTTGACTGGCACACATAGAGCCCTGACCTCAACCCCATCAAACACCTTTGGGATGAACTAGAACAGAGACTGCAAGACAGACCTTCACATCCAGCATCAGTGCCTGACCTCACAAATGCTATTCTGGATGAATGGGCAAAAATTCCGACAGACACTCTCCAAAATCCTGAGCAGTTTTCCCGGAAGAGTGGCGGCTGTTACAGCTGCAAAGGGGGGACCAACTCCACATTGATGCCTATGGATTTAGAATGGGATGCCATAAAAATTCCTGTGGGTATAATGGCCAGGTGTCCAAATACCTTTGTCCATATAGTGTATGCACATAATTCACAGCGCAGTAGGTTCAGTTTTAGCTCCAAAATACAAAGCAATGTCATAAAAAATAATGCATACAAGGATATGACATACAGAATGAAGGTTAAGAGTACTGGCTGATCCAACACGATGAACACACAAACAATGCAATATTAAGATATTTCATTATTGTAACTACCTACAATCTCAGGAAAACACTAATTTATAAAAAAAAAAAAAACAATTGAAAAAAGTTTGCAAAGCATTCATACCATTCACATACATACACAGAAAACTGAGTAAATCCAAGTCACTTTAGCATGGTTTTGGATTGTGGGGGGAAAATCACAGAACATGAAAGAAACCCCACAAACCCCACCCACATACTGACAGGGTGGAGACTTGAACCCTGGTCCCAGAGGAGTGAAGCAAAAGTGTTAAATACTGTGCAATGGTCCTATGATACTGGACAGAGAAATTTCTCCTCACAGGAATCAATAAAGTTCTAAGTTATCCTATACTGTCACCCTACAACTTCCAATTTTCATGCAAAATATTGCTTTTTGCATATATGTTTTTCACTGTATAAGTATAGACAAACAAATGGCATTTTTTCCAATGCAGAATATGTATAGGTGTTGACATCACTTGATCAATGTAAATTGTATTTGGTATTTCAGGTTAACCATTTGAATGTGCTTTGCAGCTGCTGTGCCCTACAGAAGCAGCAACAGAGGTTAAAAGCTTTTTAGCTTTTGACTGTCAACAAGCTGACAAAATGCTGGCAAGCCACGGTCAGGCACGCGACTTATAGGTTGAAATCAGTTAGATGACATAGACTGGAGACTCTCAGACGCCACATACCAAGTATCACACATTGCTGCCCATTAGCATTAACGCTGCTTGTATCTAAAATTACAAATGGTGACTTGTAAAACCATATAGATCCATAACATGCCAGCTGATGAATCCTGCAATGGGGTGTTGGCATGCTTTATAATTTATAAACCATGCACCTGGCACAGACAGCTCCACACCAAATGCGGTGCTTGTGCAGGAAAAGACAAGTCAGTATTCAGAAAAGCAGTCCCTTGCACAGCAGGGAAACAGTGAAATACTTGCATAGTCTGCTGTTTGCAGAACAAAACAAGCACTGTGATCCTGACATGCTACAAATCATGCAAGCTTAATGGGAATCAAAATCTAAATGCAATAAAAATGGGGCTTAATGCAAAGCGTGAATATGAGTAGAGACAACATAGACTACAAAAGCTCCCTCCAAATGATACATTTTCAGAGCCAAAAACCATGACCTGAGGAAAACAAATGCTACAGAAATTGAAAGACTTATGCAGACGATTGAAGTTACATTTTGATTTAACTCTTTTATCTGATGCTTTTATCCAAAGCAAATTACTGTAGAGGGAAAGGGTTAAGATTTCTGTGAGCTCCCTAGGTTATTCACATACTGTAATATCTGTAACAGTAATCACAGCAAACATGTAAACGTATTGGATTGCCATAACAGTAACTTTGATCAATTTTGTTTGTTTGTGACATTTGAGTTTGTGCTAATGCAAAAAAATGTAAAAGTTCCCTCTTCCTTTAAAAAAAGATACAAGACAGAACACAATGACATGAACTTCAATAAAATGCCACTTCTGTTGGATTCACCTGGACTAATTTCTTTTATAACCACAGTCCTTAGCTTAACCCCAAATTTGCAAGCGTTCTAAGACAAACTGTGTAACGATACCTAATACGCTGCCTGGAATTTAAAGATTACCATCTCTACAAGACCACGCCAGCTGGCCATTGTAGGCCTGCAGTCGCATTTGGGGGGTTCCCCGAGAAAGAGTTAAACTGCGCTCTTCTCCTTGACACTGAGTGACAGGCAGATTGGTCTGCTGACAGGGAGACGGGCTTCTCAGATGTGGCTCTCTGGTTTCACGTGTGTTCAAAGGCTGAAGAGAGGAATGCCCAGCACACTCCCTCGTGATCTTTCCTTCAACACTGCAATTTCCATATCGCTTACAGGCCACCGGTCTTGCCATGGATTGCTGCAAATTTGCTAAGGCAAAACCCTTAGGCAAATTTTTTTTACCATTGCTTAATAACACATTCCGTGATGTTTTATAGACTTGCAGAATTCTATTAATAATTAGAAAAAAATAAAATATTATCCTGACAGTGTTGACAACTACAAACAGCTTATACCAGATCTCCTGTTTACACCTGGCACAAAAGTATCTCTGATCAGATTTCTCAAGAAAATTTTCATAGATCTAGTAGTGCTGAGCAGTGCGTGATAATGCCTCTGAATAGTCAGATCGAGGAAACATACAGAACTCGAAGAGCAGCTATTGTGTTTCACTGAAGATGAGTCACTAAAACCATTAAAAATCCCTTGTTTCATAATAAAGTATTTTCAGAATTCCATAAGCATACCATTTAAATTGCATTTGCTTGTAATCAATATCAATACAAATCTAAGAAATACTTTTATGATATTTAATTGATAACAGATAATTATTCATTATTGTTCTTAATATTAGTTCTTCCAATACTGAAACACAGGTGTCTCTTGTTTTGACAATAATCACTGTGTGTTACTCTCACTAAAGACAGAGTGACTCACTGACTCACTCAATTTGCACCAAGCTTAAAGCTCTGTTCAGCCATACTTCTGGCATTGGTGGGGTGACCCTTTCAGATCAAATACCAACATATATCATGTTCTCCGTAGGTCAACATCTTTATGCCTACATTAAAAAGTAGCCCCACAAATAGATAATTTATGATCTGTGGGACAAATAAGAATCACAAAATAACTAGAATACACTACACTAATTAAATCATCCAATTAAAGTCAAAGTAAAATAGCTAAAATAAGAGAAATGACTAACTCTTGGAGCGCAGCATCATATGTGTCTTTTGAAAATGATTATACCATAATACACTTCATCTTGATTTTGGCCCCTATGGTGTGACCTGAAAGTCAACAGAGACTGTAACTGCAGTGAAATCAACCCTGTACAAAATAGTTATTCAGTCAGAGGCCCTAAAAAGAACATGGCTTTCACTGCAAGCTTTTAGTGCAAGACAACCACTTTTTAAACCATTTAAACAGGATAAATGTTTAAGAGAGAGTCTTATGCTGGCGCAAAACAAACTTTGCAATCAATTGCCTGATATATAAAACTCATCAAAGTAATAATGTCAGCTGACTGTATAAGCTGAAACAGTCCTATATGCAGCTTTATTTACTATACGGCCATGATTACAAACAGTATTACACCAGTACTCATTCAAACAAATATCAGCTGCTCTTAAGTTCTCCAGCCAGTCAAAACAAACCATCATCTCACTCAGGAGAACATCTAAGGAGTCAGAGGCTCTGAACCAGGTGCTGGAGTCAGTGAGGAGCTATACATAGCTCAGGCCCTGTAGATATGTGTGTTATGCCTCTGGTTATATTCACTTACCCCAACAGTTCCAGAATTAGAATCTTAATAACAAGATTATAAGTATTTTGCTCCTCCCATCTACCTACAAAACAGAAAGTGTTGGTACAAGCTCCACTTAAACCATCATTGTTCTTACTTATTATGTGTATTTTCTCTGTAATTGTTTTGTTAGCAAGTTGGTTTAACACATAATTGTATGGATTATAGCAGGGGTTCCCAACTTTTTGACATCCACAAATTAGCTTACATCACACAAAAATTGTATTAGACCGGGTAACCAATAAACTGATAACACCTGCTGTTCGGGGGTATGAAAATACTGGACAAACTGTGCATTTTCGTAGAGCATGGCCTTTCCTTTTTCAGTATGGGACAGTCCCATACTATACAGGATGGGTGGCAAATCTGTCCCCAGTGTTCAGAGGCCCGGGGGAATATTAGCCACGGACCCAAACTGGACCACAGACTTGGATGTAGGAACCCCTAGTACCCCTCTGTACTACAGTTTGAACAATAGTTAGTGGAATTAAGTACTGTTATTGTCAGGCATAAGACAGAGTGTTAAACAGCTATTCATTCAGAGGTCCTGAACAAAACATGACCCTTTCTTTTAATGGAAGACAGTTCAATCTAATCAGAAGTTTTATCAAAATGTTGATTAATACTGCCATATTAGATGGGCTCCAGAAAAGTTTCCTGTATTTGACTACTCTTTGTTTCTCTTGTAAACCATTTATTCTAAATCAGTGGTGGACTTCAACAGCCATATCAATTCACATTTCAAAACATACTCAAGAGAAATAACACACTGAAGAGATCTTGGAAATAGCTACAATGACAATTCTTACAGAAATGCCAGTGGTTTCTTCATCACTGATGTAGTACAAAAATTGAGTTTGTGAATCACTGTTATGGCAAGACAGAGAACTAAACACACATGACACAAAAAAGAACCTGAAACAGGTTCTGACAGACTTGCGCAGAAGGATAGACTTTGGACCCTGCACAGTAGGTTAAATTTGATTTCCTGTAAATTGTTCCTATGGTGATGCAGGCAGAATGCCTTTACAGTGACAGCAGGTTCTACAAACTCTCAAGTTCAGCTGTTCACAGTAGGCACAGTCATGCAGCAGCAGCAACAGCAAGGTTCTTCATTCAAAGATTTAACACACTTTAAAACCAGACACATTTTCCACTGCCTAGACAGATAGCACTGCTCAGTTAAAGGTAAAAACTTCCTGAATAGTAAAGAATCTTGATCTTGGGTTTTTTTTGGTCAAACTTTATTGTCCCAGTAGGGAAATTTGGCTTGGGCATGGTTGCTTTATAACAAACACATTACAGAATATCTCCACAGTTCCACATTATTTAAGACTGATTAAACCATTTTAAGAGCAGGGCACATTTAATGCATCAATGCATCAATGCATCAATTTAATGCATCAATACCTGCACACACCATAAACAAGAAATACACATAATGTCTGGAAGCCACACTGCATGCCTGTGCAGCAAATTCAATGCCAAGACCTCCAAAGTCACATGGTGCATGAAATGTGATGAGTGACAACAAAGTTGATGACTCTTCAGTGGGAAAAATATTGACAACTGCAAAACAGCAAAGAAAGAATGTAGATGGAAAAGAACCATGAAAGAAAAAAACCCAATTACAGCCAACAGACTGAGGAACAAAGTCCATACTTATGTGATTTTGCATTTTACCACCTGTTATAAAAACCATCAGCACACAACACAGAAACACTATATTTCATGTTGTGACATACCAAAGCATTTGCAGACCTAGAGGATTAATGGACCGCAACTTTAAATGACACATACATGTGACATTTCTTTTCAGCTTAGATCTTAATACCCTTCACACATCGTTAATATGTTTCACAAAAAAATTAATTATCACGTTTTTTCAGAAGATCTGATCAGGAGCAGTCAGAACAGAGCCAAATCCAGAAATCCATTTTCAATTCCTTGAAACTATAACATGACATAAAGTGAATTTTATATAGCAAACTGTTTCTACAGTTTGATTTAAGGAATAACTAAATAAAATGTTTTGAAGGGCTTAGCCAATTCTAAGAACAATTCATACACTAATGAATAAGGGTTTAACTTACACAGAATTCACCGATTGGTACAAACCTGTTTTAGGTTCATGGTTCGGTGCAATTTCATTATAGTAGGGAAAACAGAATTTGTTTTGAAATTATTATTAAAACTGCAATCACAAACACAATAAGCAATAGTTCTAAACCAAAGGCAATGCATCTATCGACATGCCTGAATAACAGAACCTAAGAAACACTTATTTGTGCATTAAAATAAATAAAAAATCAACAATATAGCATTATAACAATCATAATGAACTAAATCCTGTCTAAATCCCACATTACCTAGCAGTGGGGTAAGCTTCTTATAATGGACCCCCCCATGTCCATGCCTCCAACCTAGGTCCATAGCCAGAAATGAATTTTGAAGGAGGGTCCGGCAAAATTCGAGGCAGGATCAAACTCCTTATTTACTACCTGGCTATATGCCAGGTGGAGAGCAACAAATTTTTGGGGGGTCAAAGCTGCAATTTTACTACATGGCTACATGCCTGCCCTGACCCTTAACAGCTAAATGTTACAGATATACTATGTATCTTTGTGAAATATCCTAAAGGTACACAATATTAACTATAGCCTTGTCATAAAAAATTAAAATAAAAATTGAACACTCTGAGTAAGACAGATTTGACAGCCAGATAACACTATGTATATTGTTTGGTTTCTGACAGTTCATAATGCAATGTAACATGCTTCGGGAATTTAAACCAAATGATCAATAGCCTGCTGATCCTCCCCACAAAGGGGCCCATCAACCCACCCTGGGTACCCGTGTTTCTGAGGCTCCACAGGCTCCACTACCTTTAGTTCCGCTAGTGCTATTGCATATAATTGCATATTTGTAGCTATAGTCTTAGTTATTTTTTTAAACCGGTCTGAATTTCCTGGCAAAAGCATCTTAGATGCCAAAAGAAAGACTATTTTGCAGAGGCTGTTTCTGCCAGACTCAGGTCTTACACACACTCAGATGATCTCATTTGAAATGAGTTAGCATACTGGATGCATTTACAGCAAAATATCCAAGTTTGGTAAAATAACACTGACAGATAGTTTTAGTCTTATCAACTACTCTCTCCAATTCTAGTGTAATTTATTGGGAAACTAAAATGCTCCCAGACCGCTGATTATGGATGACTGTAATCAGCATTAGCCATAAACAACTCAGCGCCACATGTAACAAAATGTTTTCCATGTTGAACATTTACTAATAAATTTAGGTTTTGCCCATGTCAAGCACTGTTGTTTCATTGTATGTACCAGGCTGAAAAATATGTACTGAATAGAACACAACAAATACGTGTATCATTACACCCTACTAATGAACCAATTAGAGATTACATATACTTATTTTTCCATTAAATATTTAACAAACATTGTATCCCAAATAAGTGATGATAATTTACAGCTTCACGCCTTTAATAGCTCACACAGCTGAATCTGTGCCTTGCTTGTGGGTACAAAAGCAGATCCTCTCCTGACATGGCAATCTGCAGTGTTTTGGCCATCATTAGAGTTCTTTCGCAAGCAGTCATTAGTGAGAAGTATTTAAGGAAAATGAAATACCCTGCTGTATAAGCCATTTTTGAAATGCTGGATCTTTAATAGCCAAGCCTGAATGTGAAAAGCATGTGTACTCCTCCAACAGAAATAAATCAGTTTCCAAACATTTTAAAGCGTCAGTCGTATAACAATGTCCAACCAACCACAAATGCTTTCTAACCAAAGATAATCAAGTATTGTGGCTTTGTGGTAACAGCTGAAATGTGCTTTTCATCTGTTTTTTTCTGAGGGTGAAACTCTAAGCCACAGCTCATCTTAAGGACACACAAACAACTATTTCAGAATCTATGAAGTACTTCTACAAAAGTATTGAGGAGTCAAAATGACTATCCCTTCAGCAGAGTATTTCACAGATCGGCATCATCACTAAACTGTATGCCATTAAATTCAATAAATTAGCTACAGTGTAAAGTGTGAATAAAAACAATGAGCTTTCGATAAAACCCTAAAAAGCTGTTAAGAACTCCAGGTGCTTGCCATGTAGCTGTTGGCAGTTTAACAAACAGATTAGCCCAGTTGCTGTTCTGTGTCAACACGGCAATGAACACTGCACAGTGTCTACATGCTCAGACATCAGGTAGCAAAGCTGTGAACGCAGTTTTCCGCAAAGTGATACAATCCTTGGCTCAAGCCACAAGCCAGCCATGACAGTTTAGAACCGCAGGAGTGTTGAGGAGGTGCTTCTTGAATTATTTCTAAATTAGTTTTACAAGGGTTATCTGGTGCCTTGAGAAGCTCTGTCCAATGTTCCATAAAGTACTGTTTTGGTTATTTATTATTTTTACAGACAAATATTACCGTTTGAGTTTCTAAACAATTTATAATGTTTAATGTTTAAACTCATGCATCTTAACTTTCATCACCCTGAAAAACATTAACATAAAGTAGGACAAAACTGCATTGCCTGTGATGACATATGTAGCTCTATTCTGTAAAACCAGGAGATCTTAAGAGGTTGCAATGCTTTCTAGCCATGTACATAGTTTTCCCCACCATGAAATACCCAGCACATGAAAGAACTATTATCGGAACAATTAGTTTTCATGGGGAAGGTATAGATTACTTTTAATCACTGTCAGCACTGGCAGGTACAAAAAGATAGTTTTCACAAACAAAGCTGCAAAAAATATGCGTGGGAAATTCAGTGTTTATCACTATGTTGCAGTGAAAGAATCCCTTCTCTCAACACTCTATACGATAAAGCTGATACCTAAAATTGAGCTGTTATAGTTTCATGGTAATTCAGATTTTATATCCGTTTGGCTTGTACTTAATCAAATAGACAGGGTAGTTCTTGCTTCCCACACTAGTCTCCAACAAAAATGGTAGCCATTTACTGAACAAAAAGCCAAAACTTCAGTGGAATATTACAGTTTATAGCTATGTAATAATATCTACACATATCTACTGGAATTTCAATGAAACATTAACAATGCATACTTTTCCACGTGTGCTAAAAAGATCAGCACACCTGTTACATTATATGTCCATTATTATATACATCTGTAATCGTGCCATATTATATGAACAAAAAAATACATTCAAAAAATACTCTTTTTATATTTTTTTGTACTTTTTTAGATTTCAAAAAGCCAGCCTGTATCATGAGGCACTACTGAGCATAACTGAGCAAGAACTGAGCAACACGAACCCCAGCAAAGCCAGAGAACTTTCCCTGTGAGCCATGGGAGAAATGCTTGTAAGGTAAGGTAAAGCCCACAAAGACTTTACAACTCTGATCCTATTGTTCAAGCCACAAAGGGGTTTTCCCTCCCAACCAAAAGGGAGTTGTTTCACGATTGTTACCTTTTCTATGGCATGTTTGCATCATGACACCCCAACTCCTCAGTGCAAGATCAAAGGCAATCACCGCACCGCCAAATGAAAAATGGACTAGGTGACCTGAAACCAGCAGCTGAATGTAAGAGGCACCAAAGTATAATAGCTAGCGGTACATTTTAAACACTTTCACTTCACAACTGACAATGTGGTTGTTTAAATCAGTCAATCAAGGCAAAGCAGAACCTTACTGCCTCTTTCCTACACTCCATGTTCATTTTGCATGACAGTACTTTCATCGCACAGCACATTCCACTACCCAACAAATAAACAACCAGATACATCAAAACTAAACTCCGTTAAAGAAAAATCATTTAATATAAATACATTTCAAATAAAGTTAGTCTTATATGTCAGTGTCAAATACATCAATGAGTTAGATTTTTGAGAAACAGACTTTTGGGAAATCTGTTTCACTTTCTGTCACATATCAAATAAATATATAAATTCGGGGGCTTCAACCAAAACATTCTATAAATAAAAGAGATTTTTCTGCATTGATATAGAAAAAATATATATTTTTAAATCATTTTAAATGTGAATAGAATATATTTTTATCTTCAAATTTTTAGTTGGCAGAAAATTCACATATAATTCCAATTCGTTCATGAATAATGTGTTAAAAATACACTAAAAATTATAATAAAACATGATAAAAAAAAATCTTATATTTAAAAAAACAGACAAAACTAAAATAACTCAGTCTTGAATCTGAACTACTCCTCTTAGCTTTAAACAATTCAAGACCAAACTACCCTATCTATCTGACTGACAAAAAAAGCTTCACTTGGCCAGTTCATGATTATGACAGAAAATAAAAAACGTCTAAGTTAATCAGTGTTCTCTTAAAGGTAATGAACATAAGAAAAAACTGAAACACACACACTTCGGACATTACCAGCATTTCACAAAAATAAATCAAACTACATCTCATAAATTACAGGTCAAGCAAACACATTATTTGTTGTTTTAAAAATAGAAACCGTGGATGGTAATTCCATAAATGGACAACAGTACCTTTTTGCCTTTTGGGGCATCTATATATATATATATATCTATAGCATTTCTGTGGAAATAATTCAAGAACCCGGATATTGTTTCAGCTTTGTTGCTTTAATGTTATGCAAAAAAATGGCTTTAGAGCAGACTACCGAAAAATCATTGAGAAACAAAAACCATGGTTTACATGGCTTAAAAATATGAAGTATGGAGGTTGACATACTTTAGAAAGAACAGAAATTAAAATGATGCCTAAAAAGTCAAATATACAATAAATACATTAGAATATCGGAGAACATTTTAAAATATTGATTAAACTACATTTACAATTGTCAATTTTAAGTGCAATAAAAATACACTAGTAATAACATTTGTGGTGTGCAATGGTCATTCAATACTTGTTAACTTTTATACTGTATTCACGTAATTAATTTCCTAATTTTAAAATGACTTTTTTGGAATTATTTTTTTGGAAAATATTCCTAAGATTATATATTTTTGTTTCTGGTAATATTCTTAAACTCCAGTTTGTTTAGCTTTTAAAACGGGACACATTAAAACTTTTCATTTACAATTTCAAACCTATACTTCTGAGCACTCTATATAATATATTTTTTAAACATTACAGACAAAATCCAAAGAAGCTCTAACACTACATGTCTAATGGCAGATATTTTTTCCCACATACAAATGTGTGTAAATAGTGAGTTTACTCATGAGACGCGATCATATTTGCAACAGTTCAAATGGGATCTAGAAGGAGGTCAAATTTATCAAATCTATCTGTTTATCACACAGAAAAAGGCAACTTCTCCAATCTCACAAATTTAAACTATTGGTTTCAGGGTCAAAAATATAATTACAAAAGTTATATGAAGGGCATTTTTTTCATGAAAGAAAATTTTACAATAGTTTATCATTTGTAATTGTATGAATATGTATTTTTAACAATCCAATAATGTGCTTCATCAAGGCTAAAGCAAAACTTGATTGCACTGGGTTGCTTAACATTTCATGCAAAGGTTACAGTAAACAGTGCATTGTGATTTCATATAAGGGCTCGATATATCAAGTTCTTATTCAGGCATTAGTGTCATTATCCAAGTCATTGTTTACACTGTACCTTTATTCAGAACATAAATGGAACTTAGTTAGTTATAACAATTCATACTTTTTTGTTAAAAATGTTAATTGAAAGACAACTCAGTAAAGCACTCGCTGATTAATATTGACGCTTTCAAACAGACTTAGTTTCAGCATGTAGAATTACAAAATTATTATTTTATATTATTATGATAAAATTTGACATGGTAGCATCTTAAAGAGAGACAGAAAGGTGTCTTTTTGCAAACAAAATAACAGACCACATTTGAATACTTCCAGTCAAGTTCACAGTAAAGTAGTTCAATCATGGCCTTGCACAACCTTTAACTTGACCAGGATGGAAAGTTATGAAGCTTATGAAAATATATTGTACAGTTTAATCTACCAACCTCTAAAAACACTCTTACATTGGTGTCATGCTTTTTTTCCTTAAAATGACTGCAAAATCAATTTGCTGTCAAAATTAGAATTTTTCATGTGTTTTTATATAGACCAGAGACCTCATAAACAAACCCATACACAACATACAGTGCCATTCAATGCTTAAAACAGATTCACAAAAATGAATTTGCATGATCGAAAAACTTTATGTATATGAACCAGTCATTTCACTTGCAAATACCTTTTCCAGTAACATTTACAGATACTCTACTCACCTTTGTGAGGGCTCACTAACAGTATTCACTCCTGGGACCCCCCCTGGAGCTTGTCCAGGGAGTTTGTTTTGTCCGTTTTTGAGACTCTCGACATGGCCCTCAAAAATACGCTTGTCCCAAGCCGGCTTCATGATGGAAAAAATCCACGTCCACCTCTAAAATGAGCGGATCCAAAATGACAACTCTAAAGCACTTTCCGAGCAAGAAGTCACACAAAACCAGCCCTGAAGGAATCCCCCACTGCAATCAGACAAAGAGGAAAGAGCCAGCTTGTAGCAGGCAAGTTTGACTAACTTTGTTCCTCAGTGCAGGACCAACAGCACTACATGCCAAAAGCCCCCCTCCCCCCTCCACTTTCCTCTTTCCAAATTAGAAAATAAAGGGCAAGGACGCAGGAGGACCTCTTCAAAGGAGACTGCACCAGGGGCTGGAAGAACATTTAAAGGAAAGAACAGGAGGAAGCGCAAAGGACACTTGACCAATCGCAGTTGTGGGGGCCCACACACTGAGAGCAACGCTTACAGATATCCCCATTAGCAGTCTCCCCACTGGGTCTGAGCCTGGTGGAACCTCTCAGTAGGTGTCTAAGCACTTTAACATCTGTATCAGTTAAAGATTATCTCCAGAAAACTGCTTAAGATTATTACAATTTTGTGGTGGCCAGTTGTCTAAAGCTGCTGTATCAGCAGCAACGGACTGGAGCATTTTCATGACATACCTTTGCGGGAGAATGTCAGCAAACAGCAGTAGCTCTATAGCTGCAAATTTTTGAGTAAAAATATGTCTAAAGAATTCTTACTGACATATACCTGCTATTAATTCAAAGAAATTAATAATTATTTTTTAACTCCTCAAGAAAGCCTAAATATATTTTGAACCTTTCACGGTTATCATTTACAGTTTTTTCCCATCCACTACATCAACATTCATTCAAAACTAAAACCTAAAACGCTTTTATGCTCAAAAAGCCTTTTATGTTGTCAGTCGGAAACACGATCTCTATAATAATGGGGCCTCTGCTACCGCATTAATGCACCTTGAAAAATTCATCTTGCCATCTGTAGAAAAACAACAGCTATCAAGGCAACTGACAGTGCTCTCAATGTAAATTAAGCAACAACATCAGTAGAGTTCTCTAAAAGACTGAAATCTGATTACAGAGTCAGCAACAAAATGGAAGACAAATTTAGGTATATTAACACAGTCTGGGAGATTTTGACAAACCAAATGCAAAACACAAGCCCAGCTGGGATTATCCAAAAATATAGCACATCAGAAAAAATACATGTAACTAAAAACATCATCCTATTACACAAACAGTGTGTTCTTAAGTCCCGGAAGGAGTTTGAATTCAGTTTGCCTCTGGAATCTTTCCCATCATTTGTTATAATACATTCCTCCAAAAATCAACAACAATTCAACAAATTGCATAACTAAAACAGTAATAAGAGACTAATAATGATTGATAGTGACTGACTGATAATGAAATGGCAATAAAAAAAATTATAATCCCAACACCCCAAGCCCCTAGGTGAAACAAAGCTCTCAATGACAATCAACAGTATTTATTTTTGGCCCATACGTAAGAGGATACCATTAATATGACACATCTCAAGCCAAAATACACAGCACAAAACAAAATGTCCTCTTTATGACGCAAACCTCACAGAATCAAAAATGCAGGATTCTGTGTATGTTTAACTAAACTATGGCATTATTTTTGATACTGAAAATATAAATAGTAGCTCTCGGATTATTACAGTTGTTGTAGTGATATTTTGTCTCATATAAAAGATATATCCTTTCCTTCATGTGCCGGTTCTGTATATCAGTGCCACACCTTTCTTAATTACAATAAACCAAAAACACTAAAATAAACTCCAGCATGGCCACTGGCCACGTCATGTTGGCCAGACGCCTTTTTCTAAGTGTTAAGTTATAAAAGGCTCCCTATTCATAAGATCAGTTTTCCAGAAAATTCTTAGTACAGCTGGGAATGCCACTCAGTGCCACAGCCCCAGTCAGCCAGAAAAAAAGAGGCACTGTTCATCTTACGACAGGTTTAAGCAGGCATGTGTGAAGCCATTACCAGGATTATCATTATGATTATATTAGTTTCATTTGTTCACTGACTGTAGTTGGAATGAATAGCTGTGTTTTCTCAGGTTTTTTTCTTGCAGTTATACATGTTTAACCCTAGGATGTTGATCAATGGCCATGGTATTTATTGTCCCTTGCTGCCTGTCTTTCAGAATTCACTACGGGGTGTGATGATTTAACTAGTTTGTGTGGTCTTCTCTCTGTGTCTTTGTCCTTGACACACTGTGCAGCGTCACACGTGACCTCATAAAACTGGCTTAAAAAAGCCACAAGCTACCATAATACAAAATATAAATTCCACCGCTGTAACATGAGGACCCGCTGCGTAGGACAATTCACTGCCTCTTGTGTGTTTGAATATCTATTCAACAGTGTATATGTTTTTTGTGGTTGTGGGGAAGAAAATCCAAAAATCGCTAGACCTTTTGTAATAAATAATGAAAGCTAACTTGGCAAGCCAATATAAAATCTTGTGAAATTTTAGGAGTGTAAAATAAAGATTTATGATCAACAAAAACGCATTTTGACTAGTATTACTTAAAATTATTTTCGTAAATAATTATTTCAAATTTAAAATGCTTAGTAACATTTAAATATGAATGCATGCAAATTATTACAATTAAGATATAAAATAAATTTAAGCAAACATCACCTTAATAAAAAAATAATCTGCTCTCCGCACCAATACCCATTATATCAAAATTATGTGTACCATCAAGCTGTCTTATGCAGCCACACAAAACCTCAGAGATTGCAAATGTTCCCACAATAGCTCACGGAACTGACAAGTTTATTGGTCCTGACACAGAGGGTAGGGTCCAGTACTCACACATGGCACCTGTTGAACAACAAATTAACTTGCACTCAGAAGTTTATAAACCCAGACAGATTAATGCGTTGTTTATCAAAGCAGCCTCACATGATTATAAACATATGATTGTAAGTTCAGGGTACGGGGCTGTTTTGAGATGGAGTAATAAGCAAGCAAATAGTGGATAGACAAGGCAGGTCTTGCATAAATCCAGTGACTGGCTGAAAAGAGTAGCCAGATCAGTACATATGGGACCTTTACATTGGGTCTACAAGACGAAACATCAATAAGTCATACAAAGGATTTTATATTTTTCAAGCCCTGTGTACAAGATATCTCACACTTCCATCCACAAATGGCTGAATAAGTATGTGACTGTCTTGTATTGGAAACTCACATGCACACATATGTTCATCAATTACCTCTATTAAATATAGTAAAAGTATGCTAGGTCTTGAAGACAAAGGTGATCTTTAAATATAAAATTATGTGAATTAACTATAATATTGATCACAAGCAGCACCACAACGAATAACAACGATGCTGTGAAACACAAGCAGTGACCTGCTGCGAAAAAATATTTCCAGTGTCCTTTTATCCTTTGAGTCTAGAAGACCATCCAGTTCACAGTCAAGTAAAAAACAGTGCTCTCGAGTAATAGCTAAGAATAATAACAGGCTTCATCACCCACAAAAGCCTTGTGATACCTGCAGCTGGTGCTATTTTAATCCCCTGCAATATGTGCCACAGGCCACAAACTCAGCACTACAGCCATGCACTATGCGTCACCAACCCTCTCTCCCTGCTACAAAACCGTGTCCTTTTTTATTCACAAAATGATCTAATGAATATTATCTAAGTATTTTGGGCTTCTATACTTGACAGATCTCTTCAGCAGACAAGCATTCTTTCTAAATAGCTAGAGAACACCTCCAGCTGCCTGTTGCTTATCTAAGTCACACTGTTATCAGCATTCCTCAGCCATTACTACTACCGCATTTGTTTTTAATGAGGCCTGTCGCCCCATTTTCAATTAATTCAATGACTCACAAAAGTATTTATAGCTTTGAAGGTCAGTAACACAGGACCTTAGGAAAAAGAAACTTTCTAGTGCACAATACTTCTAAGTGAAATAGCAAAATAAAATGTTTAATATATTGACACATTTTTGGAAAAAAAATCTAAAGTATAATTTTCTGAGAAACATCAATTAAGTACTTGCACCAGCTGAAAACCAAAACTGTAGTCCAAAAACATGAGGCAATTCATGGTGCATTAAAATGACAAAACATTAAATGGCAGGCGTCAAAATTATTATTTTAATGCAAGATACGTTTCTACATAAAACAACACAGTTTACCTCTGGGCAGAAACTTTCAAAACCTTCAAACAAGGCAATGACCTTCATCAAAATCAAAATAATTTTATGAAGGCTCTTTTGGAACTCTTTGATTTTGAGCTTTACTGCCACCTATTGATACAATACAAGATTTACCGGTAACAGATGCACCATTTTTCAAACCATTTATTACAATGGTTTCATATCATAAAAACCCAGTCTTGCTGCAAATAATTAATAAAAATCCATCAAAAGAGTTGTAAAAAACTGTTTCTAATCTTATTTTGATACGAGACTGTTTATTTATATATAAAAAAAAAACATCTAAAATGACAAAAATGACAAATCAGTATATTTGCCATAACCAAAAATATATATATATCCTGTTAGCCTAAATGACTGGAACTGCCATAGTACAGTATACATATAGTGTTTCCCCTACCGTTGTATTAGGGGGGCGCCCCGCTCCCTCTTGAAGGTTAAGTTAATTATATTTAATTTTATTTTCTATATAGCGCCAGATCACAACAGAAGACATTTAAGGTTACATTTCCTATAGAACATGTCTATACATTGTCCTTTTACTAAACAAAGCAGCCTTATCTTATTCACACACCAGCTTGTCATTTTTGTCTCTGCACGGTCACGCGTTTAGTTCTCCTCTGCTCTCTGTATCGCGCACGGCGGAGTTCCGCCCCGATGCGCGCGCACAGAAACGTGCGCGCACACACAGGTGAGCAGACTCACCAGCGGACAGAGCGCGCGTCGGAAAATATGTTGCGTCAACCACCTGAAAAGCAGACAAAAATATCTACGTTTTTAAAACGCTCCCAGGGTGGTGAAGATGACAACACTCGCTAAACTAGTGGCAACACTAAAAAGAAATGTTCTGATGTTTAGTTCAGTTGTTATATTGACTGCTGTCATTTAAAAAACACATGAACACCATGAATCCTGTCGGTGTCCATTTGCCCCCCCCCCAAAAAAAGCTGTAAACCTCGGGGAAACACTGACATATTTTCCATGTATAATTAGTATGTGGAATTACATGAACGTTTAAATATCACTGTATTCTGTGGAAATGTACCACACGACGTTTTCCTACCTGATGGGACCGAACGCCATTTTATTTCGTCGTCTTGGGTGAGACTGGCTTAAATCACCTCACGTTTAACGATACGGAGATGTGAAACGGCTCAAACGCAACGGCCGGCACGCGCCGTTCCCGCCATCTGCTGCGCAAGTAGTTCCGGTGGGTTTCCTACCGCCGGAGCGGATGACCATAGACGCAGAAGCACGGAGAACGTATGTGTATGTTTGTATGCATACGCACGAGAAATAGGTAAGATGCCTTATGATTAGTATTCACTTAACGGTTACTCTCCATTCAGTTTAAGCATCCTGCTTCAAAGGCAGTATAAGTTTTTGAGTGCATACACATTCAAACGAATTAGAAAACATCACAGGTAAACAATCAGCTCTTTTAAAGTTGAGTTTGTTTTTATTCTAACAACATAAGAAAAAAACAACGTACGAGAAGATGCTGTGCTATAACCAGTTATGTTCTTGTTACCTAAAACTGCAAAGAGCAGACAGTAAAATACAAAACAAGAAAATAGAAACATCAGCAAAACAGACAGAAACCAGGAAATGCACTAGAAGGTTATTTATAAGAAATTAATAAAAATGGGAGGTGGCAATTAATTTAAAACCGCAAATCAATCCTGAACATGCAGGCCAGTTTAAAATGTTGGCGACAGCTACAGCTTTAAGGGAGGTCAGAAGGAAATGAAAGCAATCGGAGGAGACTCCTCCGCCCAGCTTATGTGGTGTACCGTGTTAAAATACACCAGTCGCACAGTAATGGGCCAAGTCATTTACCCAGATAGTGCCCTCTAAGAATACTTCAGGTTATTACTGGCTTGTTTTAGGTGAGGCCTCTTCCACCCTAATTCAGGCAATGGCATGGGGTGCGTAACCTCTGGAACAAAGTCTACAGCCTGTTCTATTTCTGCTCTGCACTGAAACACCTAGAACATTCAAAACAGCAAGATATACAATTCCATATATATATATATAAAAAAAAAGATAAACAAAAGGTATAAGTTGGGCGTAAATATGAAATGAACATACAACTTTTTCCTTTAACAGACTGCTGTGTTCAATTCCGTAGGCAATTCTTAGGTACAAATTTACCACCTGGTATTTAATCAACCTACCACCACTAATTTGTGGTTTAGGATTTAGTCATTACCCAGTTTTTTTCTTCAGCTGAGTACTGAAAGAAAACAATTACTGAAGACGTATAGAGGGAGTGTGCCAGATAGCGGAAACAGTAGTACAGAAAGCCGGAAAGCTGGTAACAGTGCATGCAAGACAGAGGGGGGGCGCTTCTGCTCATCCGTGCGTGGTGTCATCCTCCACGAAGTCTTTAGCCTGCTCCGCTGATATCACATCAATGTGACTCACCTGCAAAACAGCAAATCCGGCATGAATACGTCCCACATGTGCACGCTTACCCTCAGAATCACGGCCGAAACGTTAAATTTTATCCGCCGCTGACCTTGTTCCGGAATTTCACCCCGTAGAACTTGTCCGCCGACTCCAGAAGCTCAGGCCTGAAGGTCGTCGTGATGAACTGCGCATGTCCAGCCAGCTCCACAATCATATCTGACAAAAATCGAAAACCGACTTCAGAAAAACCGAAGCGGACTTCAAGGGGCAGGGAATGTCAAATAAAATGCTAATTTTAATGTCAAATAAAATGCAAATTTTAATGTCAAATAAAATGCAAATTTTAATGCACACCGCCCATTACTAGCCAATAAGCAATCAGTGCACTTCCATGAACTGCATCAGGTCTGACAGCTGACAGGGCCGACTAATGGAAATACCGGCACAGTGAATTACCAGACACGGCCTTCCTGTGTTGAGCATCCAGGGCCTGGTCGATTTCATCAAACAGGTAGAAGGGCGCCGGGTCGCATTTCTGAATGGCGAAGATGAGGGCGAGAGCCACCAGGGATTTCTGTCCTCCTGATAGCTGCTGCATCTCTCGCATCTCACCTTGCTTCCCCGTGAAGGACACCTGCAGCACGGGCCGCGTGATAAAACGTGAGCCACTCATTACCATTCCAGATTCCTCCGCACCGAGTTTCTCAGTAAGGCTTCGTATAAAGGGATAAGTGGAAAGATGTACTGTTCTCAGACAATGGGTCTGACTCATTTTTATGAGCCAATAAAAGCACAACAAAGTGCAGATGGAGACTAAGTGAGAAATCTGGAGGCTGACTTTTCAGATACACGAAAAGGAATATATCCAAGAGACAAAATGACTGAGAGACTTAACTACGCACTGACAACTGTACAAGTTTCTAACAAAGTTCGAAATCTGGGGCTAGTCTTACCCTAATTCCCACTCCAGTGAACTGGTCGACAGAGGGAACGCTGCTCTGGGACCCCGAACCCCTCTCGCTCTCCGCACCGCCCTCCCCCTCATCTTGTGATTGGTTCCCCTCGGCATCCCCTTTCTTCATCACCAGGGTGGCCTTGCCCCCGGGTACAAGCTTCTGAAAGACCTCACTGAAGTTCTTTGACACCTGGGTTTCAGGGAGGGGGAGGAGCCAAGAATGTCAATACATATAAAATACTGACTTAACACTGACTCAACCCAGCGACTGGACCTTATCACTGCACTCCTCACTGAAAGATGCCACTCGCCTGTTTGAAGGTCAGCTGTATGGCTTCATACTTCCGTAGCTCTAGAACGTTCATCAGCTCCATGATGGACTTATAGCCTCTGTCCAGCTCATCCTGCCTCTTGATCAGCTTCTCTTTTTGCTCTGAGAAGTTCACGAACTGGTCCAGGGCCTTCTTGTTCACGTGGCTGTACTTCTTCAGCTCCGTATTGCACTGCTCTAGCTTTCGGAACAGCTGAAATGACACAAGCGGCCCACAGGGCGCGTGAGTGAGCGCAGTGCTGCCAGTGATGGCATGGGCTTTCTGGGCAACTGTCCTGAGAGGCTCAGAGAAGAGCGCACTCCTCACCTGTTTGAGCGTGAGCGTCTGGTACTTCTCAAAGGCCTCCTGCGGCAGTGAGCCCAGCTCCCGGATCTTCTTCATGCACTCCTCCTTCTTCTTGAGCAACATCCCCTGCCGGTTGGTCATCTTCTCCAGCTCCTTTGTGTCGTGGTTAATGGCGTCGTTCTGCTCCTTCTCGATGTTCTTCCAGCGATCCATGCTCTTCATATGATCTTTCACCTCAATTTCCATCTTGTCAATGAGTCCATCCAGATCTGTGGACCAGGGGGTTACAGCATGTTTAAGCCACATTAAAAACTATCCTGACCTGAATTTTCACCAAAAAAAAAAAAAAGTTAAAAAACATTTAACCTCATCCCCAGCCTTCATTGAGATACAGTCTAGCATAATGCTAAATTAACCACCTTCTGAACGCGCCATGGTGTCCTTAATGCGTTTGTTGATCCCGTCCAGCTCTGACGTAGTAGCGGTGAGAACTGTCCCTCCCTCCGTCTCCCTGAGCTCATTCAGCTCCTGCGTGGAGAAAAGGCTGGGGGTCACAGGTCACGCGCCTTTAAGAAATGCGACGTCGGCACGCACAGCCGACGCGGCCCACCTGTTCCACTTGGTCCAAACGCTTCCTGAGGTTCTCGTTCAGGTACGTCTCCACTCTGGTCATGATCCCCTCTAGCTTGATTCTCTCGTTCAGCAGCTGCCTGTTGTCCTACATCGATGAAATAATAAACCGTTTTTAGTCGCATTTTACCGTATTCGCTGTAAAAAGCGCAGCAGGCCGAGAAGCTGCAGCACTGAATGCTGAAACTTCAACTGGAGTCACCACAGTCTGATCTGGGGGTGTTCTTGGGGCAGCATGTGAGGCCGCGTGTATGGAACCGTCCTCACTATTTTAAGGGGACAGTGGCATTTTACCACAACAATGAATTGTGTTGATATCTTTCTCCCAAGGTTTTTGTTTGCAGGATCGGCAAGGGTGGAAGCAGATGGGCGTGCACATGTGGGACCTACGTAGAGTCCTTATTTATATTTATTGCCTTTTTTTTCCCTTATGGTAGGGTGGTACCCTTATACCCAGAGGGGAATGGTAGCTCCCAATTAGAGGGGCGGGGACAAGGGTTTATAAGATGGTGGAAGGGTTAGTTCTTTTTTTTTGGGGCCCAGCTACTTGTGTGCTCTCGGAGTGGGAGGTCCTTAGGTGTGTGGGGACTAGAGGCCACGGTACAGTTTGGTGTACTTGTTTTTTTTGTTTGTTTGATAGTTAATTGTATTAGTTTTTCTTTATTGTTTTTTATTTTTTTTCTTGTTTTGGAACCTTTGATGGGAGAGCCATGACATGAGCTGATGCCTAAATAAATCACCAATCCCAAGTCTTTTTTGGATGTTTCGTTGTCTTTGCCCGACCCTGAGACCTCTCGACACCTTACCCCGTGACACAGCATAATAAAATAATAAAAAATAATAAAAATGAAGATAGCGCACCTGCTGCAGCTGCCGGATCTCATCATTGAGGTCATCCACTCGCCGCTGGTCTTCCAAACTGAGCTGAGCCAGCAGATCTGTCCCCAGCTCCGCTTTCAGGGACTCGCGCGTCGACTCCATGGCGTGAAGGCTTGCCTCCAGGCTCTGCAAGCTCCGTTGCTGGGTGGGGGATGGGAAGTAGCCACACATTACAGTGAGCGATTAGCCAAAGCACAGCTACGAACTGTACTTACAATAGCATTGCACAGTACCAGTACTCCAAAAGAATTGCATCACTTTTATACCATTAGATATCTAAATGTTAGGGTCGCTATTGAGCACACTCAGACGTCGCCCTATAAAATCAGGCCGAAGTCGTCATGTGACCCTGTACAGCGAATGGCCCGTCACCTTGGGCATGAAGGTTTTCTCCGACTGCTGCCTCTTCTCCTTCAGCATCTTCATCTCGGACAGGATACTGTCCCGCGAGGCCTTGAACTTCCTCTGCTGGGTCTCGATCTGCTGCATCTGGTTCATCAGCTGATCAATCTCATTGTTGATGCGTGTAGGTCGCTAAGGAATGCAACGCCATATCCAGGAGGAAAGACTACCATGTGACACACTAGGGGGCGCTATGAGGTTACTGTAATCGCCAAGCCCCTCATTCTTTCAGGCTAATATCCATGGGTTTAACATTGGCTCCCATGAGTCAGATGTCCTCTAGGTCTGCCGTGACCAATCCGACTGATGTACACACACGCGCGCACACACACACACAGCGAACCAAAGGACACGACGCAGGGTGTCCAATCAATCATCTGCTAATGGATGATGGTGCCGATGACTCACACGACAGGCTTTCTGACATCTGCTAATCTACCAAGCACGCTCCCGATCTGCTCAAGAAACAAATGCTGCCTTAAATCCCCTGGCCCCCCCATCACAGACAAACAAACGCCCTCGCAAAGCGAGCAGTCGTGACAGTCGCACACCTTGCCCCCCCCCCCCCGTAAGAAAGAGCTTGGGAAAGATATGTTCGATGTTGCGCCGCAGGTTCTCGTTCAGCTTGGCCTCCAGTTCGCCCAGCTCCTCCTCAGCCTTCCTCATGTCCTTCTGCAGCTCCAGTCGGGACTTCCTGGTGTCATAGTACCCCCCTGTGAGAGCCCCCCGATGGCTCACCTGGTCACCTGCATAGAAACCAGTCACATGACATGCGTGCATGAGCAACAGAAGTCCACTTCCTCCAGCAGTATACCAGCCTTTCGCCGAAGCACATTCAGTGATATGTGGTCCTATCTTAAGCTCTGGATGAATGCTATGTATCTATGCAGCTACTCCTGCATTTTACATAATTGGTCATATTTTGCAAGGGCCTCTGTTGAGACCCACCTTCCAGCGTGATGCAGTCCATGGTGAAAGCCCTGGCCAGCTGAGTGGAAACTTCCATGCTCCGGCAAATCAGGGTTTTCCCAAAAACATGCTTAAAAGCCTTGTCAAATTTGGGATTGTACCGCAACTTGCTGATCATCGGGATTGCATCCTGGAAAAATAAATAAGGCCAACATGATGAGTCATTCTCTAATAACTTGGCAAATCCAATATAAGACTGGATTAACCCCAAATACCAAAGACGTGTGGTTGAATCACAGCCGCTGGAGGTTATTGGAATATAAAGCTCTGCAATAGGCACATGCGGTCTGCTGCCAGGTAACGGCGTACCAGCAACCAATGAGGACGAAGCCCTGCTGGTGCCATTAGGAGGTCATTAAAAGTGTCGCAGTTTTAAGAGCTGTGATAATATAGCGGTGAGAACAACACAAATAGATTTTGTGTCGTAAGGCCTGAACACTTCTTGGGACACAAAAACCAGTAACGTGTCCAAGAAAAACACAAGCAATTTATATAAAACACACTACCTACTGAATCACGAAAACAGAGCAAAGCTGGATCTGCAGTAAACACTGAGAGGCGGCGCTTACGTTGGTCTCTGGGTAGGCCGTGTCTCTGACGTCCAGTTTGCTGAGAGGAAGGAAGGTCACTTCCCCAGGAAGATTCATTTTGTTAAACTCCATCAGGATTTTGGTGCTGACCTCATCAGTTTCCACAATGTGGTAAAACAGCCTAAGAGAAATAAAATATAGATTCAATACCCACACTGCATCCATTAATTATGATGGAAAAAATGTACAGCTAGTCTTCACACTGGGTGTGGGGCGAGGGCGAACCGTGAGGGCAAACCTACTCACCTGGTGCCAGCAGTCACTTCGACACAAGTGTAGAAAGCAGGCTCGCACTCAAAATTGTTCATCACGATGCCATGGTAACCGTTAATGACGTGCTGGTTGATGCCCTTCCTACGGAAGTGCTCCAGCACCTTGTTAATGCTGTCGATGCCGTTAAGAATGGCCTGCCCAAAGAGGGAAAACAAGTCATTCACGCTTCTGCAAATGCCAATCGTCACCAGTAGCGCCCCCATGTGGCGGCAGGAAGAACTGCGCCGACCTTTCCCGTGGCCGCCCGCAGAAGCTGCTGCTTCTTCTCCAAGTCCTCCCTCTTGGCTGCCAAGGCCTGCTGCTCCGCATTCTCCTCCCTCCACAGGTAGCTGTGGGAGGTGGGGTGGGAGAAGGCAGGGCTCAGAAATCCACACTCCCCCGGGCTTTAATCCACGATACCCCACTGCCACACCGGTCTACATGCGATCCGTCATTTCTGGTACCTTCGTTACAGGTACCACGGGCTGCTGGAAACCCACTTAGCTTCAGCTGAGCCCGATGGGAAAAGCACAGCCACCCGGGGCCCATTTCACGTATAACATGATCTTTTCCTGCGTGGTCCCACACGGAACACGTTAAATGTCATGACACCGCAACAATGCGGCATAAATACAGTCTCATATTAAAACACCCTCCCACAAGCTGGAAAAAACATGCATATCCTTTAAGAAAACGTCTTACTTTCTCTCGCTCTGAAGCTCATCCTTTTTGTTCTTCACCTCATAATACTTCCTGTCCAGTTCTTCAACACGAGTCTTCACCTCGTTTAAATCCTGATCCAGTTTCTAAAAGACACGAAGTATAAGGGTCACGACAAGCGTGAGAATGACCGCTGGCGGGTCGAGGGTCGGGTGCTGCAGGGGTTAATCAAGTCTCCGGCAGCAGTTACCCCACAGCCTGAAAAGTAAAATGTGACAGATGCTTTGAACGGAGGACGTTTCGTACAGTGTACTGCTCCAGGTTCCTCTCCTTGTTGGCCTCAGTGTCCTCCAGGTCCTTGTGGATGGCGGCTATCTGCCGTTTCTTGTCATTGATGGCCTGGTCCAGGGATTTCAGCTCCTTCTTGATCCACTTGTCCCTCTCCTCCTTGGAGGTGAACTGACTGCCACGGCCCTGCTTGGCATACAGGTCCGTCCTTTCCTGTGTGGCCTGGGCCAACCTGTCGAGATAAAAGGAAGAGATTTAGTCTGTCCTCTCTGTCTATGTCCCAAACACAGACCTATCAGGAACAATGAATGTTAATACAAAGGTACTGGAAACTCACTGGATCAAGCAATGTCAAACAAGCCCATCGCAAGCTGTCAACAGCTGGCATAAGAAATATGGAAGCAGAAATGTCTTGCCCACACTTCCTAAAAGTCCTCTCTTTTCTCATGAATTCCCAACACGAATCGTCTGAGAACAGCCAGCGATGCGCTGGCTCAGCGCGCGGCTGCGTCACACCGACCTGGCGATGCCTCTCTCCTCCCGCTCTTTCACCGTGTTGAACTTGGGCTCCGTCTCCTGCAGCTCCTTCTGTTTCTCCTCTATCTTCTCCAGCAGCTTCTGACGCTCCTTGAGCAGTCGTTTCTAATCAAATGAAACGACACTGCTTCACAACACTGGTCCTGCTGGGCTTCAGTGTAAGGTTCAAGAAGTCGCAACGGCAAAAAACGCCAGGAAGAGGCCAACTCGGTTGAACCCAGGCAGTGAGAGGTCAGCCGAGAAGCAGAAATATTCAGCCGTGCTGAAAATCTGGAAGTAATGCTCCCCGCCAGAACCAAGGGTGACAAGACAAAGAGGAGCTGCGACAGGCCGGCCATCGAGCGTGGCGACCCGGCATAAACTCCCAGCTCCACAATAAAAACTGAGGCAGAAGCCCCACAGTCATACGGGCGCCTTCCCAGTATCCCCGGCGGCCTGCCAGAGCACTCAGGTGGCTGGCATCCAGGCCTCGCCAGTCCTCAACAACCCCACGCAAACTCAGCCTTGCCGGCCTCCCCTAACACGGCTCCCCGGAAATAAATAAATAAGATGGGACAAATAAGCGGCAAGCGGCCATGTGGCTCTGAAGGAGCGCTGCCATCCCGGCGCTCTTGATCCGGCGCCTGAGCCGCGATGACGCAGGCGGAGGCTTCCGCACCCTCTGTTCGCTGTTGCCCGCCAGCTCGTCCTGCAGGTCTTTGGCCTTCAGCTCCAGTTTGGTCCGCTGCTTGATCTGCTCCTGCCTCTCCGCACTCAGCTGCTCCTTCTCCTCCTTCATGGCGGAGATCTTGGACTTCAGCTCCCGGACCAAACGTTCCGTCTCCTTTTGGGGGGGGGGTGGAGCAAAATAAAAGTGGTGGCATGTTTCCAGATAGGAAGTGAAATGCAAGGGCGGCCACAGCGATCAGCAGGAAATGCAGAAACATCATGCAGCTTTTTGGAATCCCAAAGATGGGCCCGGGCCCCGCCCCCTCCCCCTCCGTTCATATCAGTCCAAATCACATGAAAAAGCTTCAGCCGGGGAGGGAGGGCGTAAGATTCTGACACGCTTGAACGAACGCCTTTAAGACGTTACTGGTGAATCCCCTGACCTCTTCCGTGCCGGTCCTTTACCTCCACTTTGTCCCGAGCATCCTGCTGGGCATCACGCAGCTGCCTCGATTTGTCCCCACAGGTCTCCCTCTTGGTGGACAGCTGGATGACACAAAGAACCAACACAACACCGGCAGAAACGACGCAAGCGGTTAGCGACCAAATGAACGGGAAGAGAAATCGCCGGTGTCGTGCCGATGCCCTGCGTCTGCCAGGCGCACCTCGTCCAGCTTGGCGCGAGTCTCGTTCAGCTCCTGGTTATAGATGGTGTACTCCAGGGCCCTCCGCATCTTGTCCCATTTCTGGTACTGAGCCAGCTCCTCCTTCTCATCCTCCAGAGTATGCAGACGCTCCTCGATATACTTCAGCAGCTCGTTGATTTTTTCCCTCTTCCCCTCTGATGGTTAAATACCAAAAATAATTACAATGCACAGTCGAGATGCACTGAAGCAGAGTTTGGTAGAATTAAACAGAACGAAGATGACTTGTCTTCCCCATCTCTGGTTATTAATCTTGACCATTAATCAGGTACAAAGATGAACAGCTCTAATGGCCCACAGTTTCAGCCTCTTTGCCCTCTGTCGTCATGCACCATCAGTACAGGTTTACCTGTCTCCTTCATGAGGGAGATGCTCTCCTCTTTGCGTTCATCATACACTCGGGTCCCTGCTACCTCCCGCAGCAGCTTCAGACGCTGAGAGTCTGGGGCTGTTGCCATTTGGTTGATCTGAAGTCAATAACAAGTGTTTTCCTGACTGCAGCAGAATATGCGTGAAACTCATGGACTTCTGAGAAGGCCGCCAAAAGATTATTGCTGCTTTTAGAAATTAACTTGGTTATGTCTGTTAAACAAAATGCAAACCAAATAAAGGTGCACATGCATAAACACTGACGTGCCAGCATAACAATAAGAAAAAAAAATATCATGTCCGTTACCTTTCCTTGTTTCACGATGTAATACGGATTACTGCGGGAAAAGCCGGCACTTTCCAAGAGATTCATGACATCATTTTTCCTGGAACACAGACAATTCCAATCTCTTTGGTACTTTTTCCCACACCAAAAATAATCTTGCTTGGGTATGTCATTGTGCTCCTACTTTATTGTGACTTTTTTTTGGCTCCGAGGCACTGACGTCATCTGAAGTTTACATCTGAATTATGCTCTCACGGTTTGACATTACAAGTAGGTCAAGGCAATTTTGTATGGTCATCAACAAAATGCCTCTACACGGAGAAAGCAATACTCACGTCACCATTTTCTTATCCAGGAAGTACTGGTCCTTTTTGGCTCCAATTACACGACGCAGTGACACTTCTTCTTTGTCGATCTACAAGGAAATGCAGCGCTTGACAATTCAACTAAGACACTCTGTCAACAATGCAGATCTCTACTTGACATATGGGAAAACATAAATCATTCAAAGTAATAGCAGGGAGAATAGAATAGAGACACTTAATTTATTCCCACAGGAAAAGTGGGTAATTTTCACACACTATACCTTGCGCTCCAAGAGACACAAAAGGATATTCATGTATCATATAAAAATATTAATAAATACAGGTTAGCACAAGGCTTGGGCTCAGAGTACAGGGTCAGCTAGCATCCAGTGTCCCAGGAACAACTGGGGTAAGGGCTTTGCTCAAGGGCACAGCAGTGTAAGGATTACTCTGCTGGCCGTGAGATCTGAATTAATGACTTTCCAAACACAGGCACCAAATAATTAAATTCGTATTAGCGCCGCTTTGAATTTACGTTGGAGGGCTTACCGGTAACCTGTTGTCCGAGTTGTCAAATATGATTTCCACGAAAGCAGAGATGACACGAGGGCCAGTCCCTTCCTGAAACAGGGAGAGCATGTGGTGAATTGAACACGAGGGAGTGCAGGTGAGTGAGTAAATAAATGGAAAACAAAGAATGCACAGCACTCACGTGCAGCAGAGCAAGCCTCTGCTCAGGACGAAGGTGGCTGAACTCGTCACTGAGCACAAACTGGATGGCTGTATGGGACACAGGGTGTTAGTCGAGCAGTAATTCATTACACACATGATAACTGTATTATACCATTTTCAACTGCCCAGTTAAATATCCAGTTTACTATTCATACTTATGGGCCAAAAAGAAAAATTTATATCACTTGCACATTGTCACTAGTGATTGACCTACACACATAACACCTTTTATCCAGCCTTATCCAAAACTGGCAACCCAGATGATAGTACCGGAGTCCTTCACAGCAGAACTTTGTAAACCAGATAAGGATTACTTACCATAGAAAAAGTTACTTTTCCCAGATCCATTTCGCCCCACTACAAACAAGAACAAAAAGATGGCAGACAATGAAATTCACAGCCCAATGAGGTTGAGGGACCCCAAATAAGACATTATATAAACTCACCAATGACATTGTGCTTCGGGCTAAATGGATCGACAACAGTTTGATCCCTGTAACTTCGAAATCCTTGAATAATGACCTAAAAGACAGAAGTAATTCAGAGAAGTTAGACATCTATTTCATAAACTAAAATTAAGTATATAAACATTTTTTATTTTTAGGCAGTATTAATTAGTGGTGCTATTATATTTTAACGGCAACAGATAGATTAATATATGTACTTTGTTGCACAAAGCAGGTGAAACATTTTCTGACAGTAACATTTTTTACCTTATTTACCAATTAAAAAATCGCCAGTCATCTTATCACAAAAAAGAAATTTATTTAAATTTCACCAGAACTATATCACAAGTTCGCGTTACGCACTTTGCAGTTGTAACAATGTTTAAAAAACTTGTAAAGCATAGAAACTCGCTCAAAGATGTCACAGTGCAGGATTAACGAACAGCTATCAGAATGGCCGTTCATTCGCATAATCAGTTACCACTGTGGAAATGGAGCAGGACTGCCAAGAAATACCTACGTCGTAAGGTTTATTTGCCAATTATGGTCAATTTTAAAAGACTAAGGCGTTAATGTGGTAATAACTTAGCAGCTCCTGGATACCTGGCCGGACGCTTATTCAAGCGCTCAGCTCACGTCACATTGCTACGATCTGGGCTAACGCGAAATAGCAATTAGCAACTTTTGTTCTTGCGACGTCTAAATACTGTTATGCATTGTCTCTGCAAGAGATTTAGCTGCACGTAATTCTTCGTCGTGCAATTTAACGCAATATCGTAGTTTTAAGCAGAACGTCGAATTTGACTAGTAGCTAACTAGCAAAAGTTAGCTTAGCTAGCTTACCTGTTTAATGTACATGGCTGGGTCTGCACTATTTTCCCTCAGAAAAATCTCCCACAAAACGGAACACGCCCGCCTCCTCCTCCACAAAAGGAAGGGCTGCTTCAAAAAAGTTTAATTATATCAAATTGAAATTTGAAAACCCCAAAACTACTAATTGTTCAGATTGCCTACACAAAACAGATAACAAGTAAAATGGCGACGGGGGCGGGGCCAAGGAGTGAACCGTGCAAGGGACAAAAAGGGGGGAAACTACATCTAAACCTCTTTGTATATTTATAGTTGCGTGGACGAACATTCCTTTCTCTGAATAATTTCACTGTAGTTTTGTTTCAAGAAATCTAGACACACTAATATATTGCGGTGATATTATGGGGAATTCTAAAATATATTTTTCTAACTCTACAGTCACCCCTAGTTCTTCACCTGGTACCCACCAAGGATAAGACCTTAGGCGCGAAAGCAGTATAGTATGAGATATCGACCGCCAGTAAATTTGAAGTAGGTTTAGATATACGATTAGTGTTGTGGTGTATCTTAAGAGAACAAAAATACATAAAATTCCATCCAATACAATAAAACGTTAATTTCCTTTCGGTGGCTTAATTCGTTGACTTTTTAAAGAATTAAATGAAAGAATGTACTACTTCTATCTAATGTTAAGGTGTTTGGTAAAATTGGAGCACGTTACGGACAGTTCTGCCCATGCGCTTCGCAGGGCGCTTTCCTGGAGCACTTTTACCCACCGGCTCATTCCGCCGCTGAGCTAAAAAGCGCTGCCGGGAATCCTTCCAACCTGCGCTATCCGGCACTCCGACGCCTCCTCCCGGCGCGCCGCTCCCCACCCCCGCCATATAGCATCTAATCTCTGCTATAGTAAAAGTCCGGTCTGTCCTCTAATTGTACATATATTACTACCTAATTTATTATTTGAACGTTTTCGTAGTATTTATTTCATTCATATTCCGTAAAATTCCATTTTTCAGCATTCTTTGTGCACTTTTTTAACCCCATTGTATTCCGTGATATTTGTAGTGAACAGTTGTTCTTCATTCATGTTTGCACCGTCCCGTTAACTGTAGTCGTCTCTGGTTTCAGTTTGCACCGAACCACTACCAACTGCGGTATGTTCACATGCTGACAATGAAGAGTTCTGAGTGTACTTTTTATATTTGTTTGGACTTTGCATTTATTTGATTGTATCGTCTTGGCAGCCTTTCTTTAAATGTAGGTCTGTGTACAATGATCTTCCTCTGGGATCAATGAAGTTCATCTAAACTAACAATACGTGCGATTACGGCTGCGCGCTCCCAGCCCTAGGGGCGTGAGGCGCCAGTGCATGACTCAATGTTCTCGATGAAGATGATGGAGACACCGCCTGTGCGTAGTGGGGAAGGAACGCTGCCGGCGTGGGAATCTCTGTGAACCACCTCCAAATATTTATCACCAGTGAGGCCGATTAGAGCTTTTGCGCCGCACCCTTTGCCTACAACAGTTTTCATCACTACATTGGCTACCCGTTAGCTCAGAATTATTAATTTCCCTCCAATTAATCCTCAGTGACAACGGCCCGTTTCCTGTATTCTTCCTGCTTATCAATTGCATGTCACAAATAGGACTGCAGACCCGATTGTTCATCCTGAAGACGTAATTGACATTATTTCATTTGATTAGTTTACTTTATGGCGTAGTTTACGTAACATTTTAGGAAATAAGTACTTTTTCTTATTATGTCGTCATTTTTCTTAATATAACGTCATACCATTATTTTTTTAATCCGATGGTCTAAGATGCATTCAGTATCAAATCTCATGTACATGTAACCAATTTAAATTATTTACGTTTGTGTATGGTTAATGTATAGTGTTCCTGTAGTGAAAAAGTAAACAAAGCCTTTGTCACATTGTGCAAGAATGTTTTATTAACCTTTTCACAGAAATTGTAAAAAACAAGAATAAGAATAAATTAAAAAATCCTTTCCACACTCTGTGAATAGGTAATAGGAACTTCAAGGTAAGGCAGCTATTGCTATAATTATATAATTATATAATCCTGTTTACTACACATACATCACAGGCAACAGCATCAGTGTGTATGGATTTCAAGAACCACCAGATTTGCCTTGTCCTCAGTCCTTTCAAAATATGTTTTGTCATTTTTTCTCTCTTTCAAGCAAACCAGCTTCATCATTTCAATAACTTGTACAATGGCTGAACATTTTTGTTTTTCAAGTATTCGGAGACAAGTAGGAGGCCAAGCAGCAACATTAAGGAAGTGCAGTTATTGGACTCAACTTAAATTGGTGAACTGGTGTTTGGAGGGGTATAGGTGCCAGGAAGCCCCCGGGGAGCGTAAACACAGAGGGTTCATAGTTTTTGTTAAAGGTGAAGTCCTTTGATAAGAATGAGACAGTTTCTTGACTGCAGGGGGCAGCAGAGGTTGGAGACGCAGTGGAAAACACTTCAGACTCGAACTGGAGCAGCTGGCCCATGAAGCCAAAGTTGGGGGAGATGAGCGCTCGCCGTTGCTTGATGAAGTCAAACGCCTCCTCCAGGTGCAGCCTCTTGGTCTTCATGATGTACGCCATGCATATGGTGGGTGACCTGGAGATCCCAGCTTCACAATGGACAAGGACTTTTCCTCCTGTTTGCTTTACGCAGTCTGGAAGACAAAAAAAAAACAAAAAAAACTGATAAATTAAACTTGCATAATGTTAACAGGATGCCATTTTCACATCTCAGATTCATATCAAGTTTCAGTTGTCAAATCAGGTCAACGGTGCATTATGGGTAACAGATTCAAATATTGAAATTCAGCTGAGGGGTGGATGCTGGAGACCATCATGACGGAATGAGTATGATGCTGGCTGGCTTCTTAGTTGGCAGCTCCTCCAACCTGGAGAGTACCTGTCATTTGGTGAAACTTTCCGCAATCATGCAGCTTCTGCCCATATCCACCTGTGGCTACCCACGTGACTCCTGACTCACTGGCTCGCTGCACACGAAGCGCTGCAATTTATCACCGCCCATTACTCAGAGGGCCTTTTTTCTCTGCCTCCCTTCAATCACTGATTTATTCTTACATCAACAATACATCAAGGACCCAGCTGAATAGCCATTAGTATTCAGATCCCCGTAACCACATAACAGAAGCCAGAACCATCCAATGGTGGAGGCAAAATGCCTGTTTAAAGACCCACCTATTGTGTACTGTGCAATTTGCCCACATCTCTGTGCCTACTTAAAGGGTTTGAAAGATCAAGCAGCAAATTCACTAGCTGTGGACTAAAGTCGACAATAGTGCAACAATGTTCCGCATCAAGAAGAAGATTACCTCAGGTCATTTTCTCTCCCCCCCCCCCCACCACCCCCACTGACAGACACACACAGTAGGTCAGTAAATAGTTCAGTTCCCGTCTTTGTTCGGCTATTACTGTTACCTAGTTCTTTTTGTTTCCCCTATTCAGGTCCTTTCCCTACTTGCCTCCAAGCCAAAAGTACACCTGCCCGAGATAAACAACCTTAGCCAACACCCGTCTTCAGCAGAAACCCAATTTAGCAACGTGGCGGTCACACCCAGCCACGAAGTACAAAGGGTTAAGGAAGAGGACACCTTCATTAAGTACCTTCTTCAAAGAAATCAAGAGCAGCCCCCATAACAACAGTAGCTTAATCCCCTGCAGGACGTGGGAAAAGGCACTGCGAGATAAATGAGAACGGCAGCCCTGCCTGCTTCATTCACAGCAGCAATAACAGAAATTCTTATTTAAGCCCTCTGCGGTTTTTAAAGACAGTTATACTATCTGCACAGCAGCTGGGATGTCTCTCAGATGTTTGGGAAATGCCAGTGAACTTTATAATGTGGTTTAAAATCGGAGTAGGGAGAAAAAATATATGCTGCCTAAATTCTTAGATGAATTGCTATTAATTAAAGGCAAAACGACAATGTCTATGCTTTCATTCTCAGAGATAAAATTGCAAAAAAATAAAAGGTTATTTGTAACCTATAATGGATAATAATCACAGAGATGGAGCTTTATGAATGAGTGATGTCCATCAACCCTGCCGCTGGTATTTCATTGTATGGATCTCCATATCTCATATATCATATAACATTGCCTCGTACACTGAAAGAACAAAAGCCCAAGAGGAAAACAGTGCTTACCAATGAAGTCAATGGCTTCCTGGAAATGAGAGTGGATGTCTGCTGTGTGATTGTCCTCCACTGGAATCCATTTGTAATTGCAGTGGCCCTTGGACTGCTCTGTGTCTCTTCGGGACACATTCAGCAAAGCTGTGATGTGAAGGTCATCAAGGTAGTCTTGTCTGGAGGCGTGGTAGGCACTGCCAAGGTATAGGAAAGGCAGGATCTCTACGGGCTTGCCCTGGAAGAGAGGGCGGTACAAATTAGATTCCAGAAACAGATAAAATGAAAGACATGCAAATGAACAACAACCAACAACAAATCCTTTCTTAATGGCTAATTTCAAAAACATGCGGGGAGATTGCAAGGTCAGGAATCGCTGATAGTATCTCCTAAGGCAACGTTGACAGCTGATGGATGTTTATGAAACCGGATCTGTGAGTGGTCACTCCTGTTATCATGTGTTGTTGAGTTTCACAGGGTGACCTCGTCACAATCGTCGTACTCCATACCAATCGCCCTTTAGAAATACGTCAGAGGAACACCGCGTTTCACTGAGAGGACTACACGATGTGGAATGTTAGGGACTCCTTTACAAGAAATCGTGGGAGGATTAATGGAATTGTGTGAAGGCAGCACAGTCGCTTTAATCCGTTTAAGTAATGACAAATGATTAGTCTACCGTTTTAATGAAAGTAGATCACCGTTTCAGTCTTGGAATAAATTAAGATGCGACAGGTGTGAACTCAGAGTATTTGCAGACGAAAAGGCCTCCGTGTCTCACTCTCCCTATACTAAGCTGGCATCCGTAACTATCGCTAGATTTCATTCCGCCATTTTACAGGGTGACCTGGATGCCGTTAAACCAGTAAGCCAGACAGTAAGTGCTTAATCATAATCCTGTAAACATTGTTTCCTGTACAAATTCCAGCCGAGCGTGTTGTTTTAGCTGACACACAAGCATATCATCTGATACAAATACCGGTCTCTCTTTACTGATAAACGTGCCACAAAATACAGACTTGTTTCAAGCTATCAAATAAACCACTGTCTTACTTTAATCTTTATATTAAATAGGCTACACTTCCAACAGCTCCTCTTTAATTTTTTTTTATTATGATAACTGCTGTCTGAAAAACATTATGTACTTATTGATGACCTCCCATCTGAGATGAAAACACATTCTTATACCCTATGATAGTCACAGTTTTGATTACGTTTATTATTTATATACACACACAGCTATGATCAGTTCGAATGTCTTTTAAAGGCACATGCGTGACGGTATTTGACAATTAAAATGTATGCGGGAGGAATTTATTGCCAAGGGGGAAATGGCCACATTGAAATCGGGCTGCAGCCAGGAAACGCGAGCGTCTCTCCTTTTCCGTACCTGATCGTAATCTGGTTTGTGCTGGGCGCCGAGCTTCTCACACAAGTTGATCCCGACCATTTTTTCGGTTTCGGTTCCCGCCGGTGGGACGGGTTTCAACTCCGTGCAAAGTTCAGGGTACTGGGAATGAAAGGTCTCATATCCTCCTGTCGGACAAAAGCATAAAAAGGCCTTTCAGTGTGGCCCCTCTTTGCTGATAATGCCCAGATTTGTTTTGCCGTTTCCCCTTATTATCCCCACACAGAGAACACATTGTTGAGACGGTTTTGTCTTTTAAGTTCTATAGTCATAACAGGATCTTGAGATTCGGAGTGTGGCAAACTTATTTAAGAAAACATCTTAAACTATAGTACTATAGTACTTAAACTATTATAATGTCATGTCATGACATTCATTTCTTCACATTTTAACTTTAAAATGACAAGAGATTTTCTGAATCGGATTCAACATTTTATTGATATCGATATTTCAACAAATGATCAGTTACAAAAAAATGCGCAACGAAACCAAATACAATAGCTACAGGATCCTCGCTGACATCTGTGAGATCACAGCCTGAGTCATCAACACCCGTTTGACGTAGCGCGCGTTTTAAGTTCATCCCACAGATGAAACATTCCTCGGTCGATTGTAGCAACCAAATATCAGCAACGTGAACAACATGCTACTTTGTGATAAACAATATGACACTGTTTTTATTTCAGAAGAAAAAATTTCAAACCGCAGGAAACCGTTAACAACGCACAAAAATCTATCTGAATGTTATTGTTTCTTGCATTCTTACCCCTGAACTACTGTAATATCATTTCAGACACTGAAAAAAAATCAGCCACTGTTTTCTAATATAAAACGGTCAAATATGACCTTAAAAATTTGGAAATCCAAAGACATCAGTTTTAACTTTTAATTTTAAATATTCATTCCGAATATAAAACCTTGTTAGTACTTGACCAGCCGACGAGTTCAGACAAAAGATTGCTCACGAATGGGTAAAACCACAGCAGTTACTCACCTTTAAGAAAGCAGATGTTTGTTCCACTTGCAAGATGTGACAATGTATTTATAACAATTTGTGCTATACTGTCTTTTTTCAGTTTCTGCCAGTGGGACGATTTGTCATCTAATGCCACAATCGTCGAAATCGTACCCTCTCGAAGTTGGTACTGCGCTCTCTCATCCGGGATAACAAAATGAAGAGGTACCGGGCCACCCCGGGACCTCCGAAGGATAACGGAGTTCAAGTTAACGTTGAATGAACCTTTTATACTTGAATTCGAAAAAGAAAAATACGGTCTGCAATCCACAATGAGGCAGTTTCCACGTTCCTTCCTTAGAATTTTCTTAAGACGCCGGCAATCTATTGTTTTGACCTTCATATTGATTGCCACTTCACAGCTGATAATACTGAACGAGAATGAAATGTATTCAACTATGCTTACATGGGGCTAGAGAACGGAGTGAGCTGCACTCTCCGGTGCGTCTGTGTCCACATTTCCTCTAAGGGGATTCCGCTCTATCTGCTTTATACGAATGGAACCTCCGGATTGTGACGCCACGAACCATATATGGATACCGACGGGGCATGATTTAGGCAAAGACCGCCCACACTGCTGTTGACTGTGCACGCTATAGCCCCCACCTTACGAGAGAGTGAATTTGCCTGAACCAGCAATTAGTCATAACAAAACTTCTGGTTTAGTTATCGAATGCAACGGTTTATGGATTTGAAACTGATATACAGAACCCATAATCCCAAGACATACTCTGGATACCTAATGGTATAGCCTAAATAAAAAGTTTCCAACGACTTGGCCACGCTTATTATCGCCGAATACTTGTGGTACTTGCTTGTATAAGATATATAATAAAACCGACGAGCTTATTTTCATTGTACTGAAAGGATCGATTATATTAAAATAATATTGTCTGTAATACGAACTTCTAAATTTATAAATTAAGATAGGCTCACTAAAAATAATAAGGTTGATATCACCTTCCGTCCGTTCCCATTTTTAGCCACCTGTTCCATTTCCGTAGGTTGTAATCTGATAATACGGTAACAGGTTTAAAAGGACACATTCTATGGATGTGAACCAGTAACATTAGTATACCATTTAAAATACAGACTCGTGAAACTAAAGACCTACGGATTAAACGGGAAACACAATTTCAGAATAAACAAAAAAAACAGACAGACGAGTTACTGGGGTACGGGTTGGTTTGTGTCCTCCTGCTTAAAGGAAACAAATCAGTTATGCATTGAACCGTCTTTATACTGTCTTTTCCAGATATAATGTGGATGATGACCAATAGAAGATGCGTTGATTGTATGAAAGGGTACCGGGATTACGACGCCAAACATAGGGGCTGGGTTTAATCTCTCCGTATGACATCACGATAGTGTGGGCAGACACCACCCATATGTTTTCCAATTACGGTAAGGACGCAACAGAAGGTAGAAGCATTTTCTACTAAATTCACGAACGTTTTAACACACGACAAACTATAAGTATTGTCTATTCTATGCATTCAGTAGAGGCAGCGGGATCTATGCATCAAAATGTGGGACCGTAAAAATGTTATGCGAATTAACCAGAAAAATGTAGGAGGTAATATAAAATATCTTAAAGATGCAATGATATTGTGACTGAGGAAATGGGGGCTTTAGCACACATACGTGAGTGTACAAAATCAGACTGGAGATTTTATTCCTGTGATACCTACGCATGTGCCAGTGAAGCACCTTCTCCTTTTGGCAGGGTGATATTTTACGTCCGCGAGACCCTCACTTACCTTAAGCTGTTTATGGCGTCTGCAGGCAGCCAGCCAGCCGGTTCGACCGAAAAGTGCTGCAGGTCCGCCGCCGCTTCCGATTGCGGCTTAAGTGCGGGGTGCGTTTCGCGCACTGTGATGCACGAGCCAAGCGGTTGTGCAACATCGGCAAGAGGCTCAAATTGAAAGTACAACCAACAAAAAAAGGTAAGAAAAAAAAAAAACACGTGGATTCTGACAAACACTAAATGTGAAATGTTCTGGGAAAAGCCTTCATAAAAAAGTAATCAGAACGTTACATGAGGTTACCAAAAAAGCTTCATTTGAGGCTTAAACGCTTGCATTTAATAATAAATTATTGTTTAAGCAGTTGCTGCTAATGATTACTATCAAAACAATTAGATATTCAATAAATAACACTGCAAATCAAGCAAGAAGATTACGTAGAATTAGGTGATCAATGCTGACACAGCACACAGTGCACAACAAAGTGTGTTCTCTGCATTTAACCCATATGTGACATCGTGACATAGCAGGGAGCAGCTAATTCAGCGCCCGGGGAGCAATGCTTGGGGGCGGTACCTTGCTCAGGGTACCTCAGTGGTACCTTGCTGGTCAGGGATTCGAACCAGCAATCTTTCAATTACAAGTGTGCTTCCCTAGCACAAGATACCACTGCCCCCACACAAATACTGTGGTAACTCAAGTAAAACAAAATTAGTCACAATTAGTGCTCTGTACAGAGTTCGGCATCAGTGTGAAGTGTATAATTCCTCACAAGTAATAAGTCACCTTGACCTCTGTCAGCTTTGATAAGAGGGTTGAGTACAAGCCGGTATGTGTGAATACACAAGGGCATTTCCTCCCCCCACATTGTTTCCATTTCATGGCCAGCTTCTCTATGTCTATCAGTAGTTGCCTGACATGCGTCATGTGCAATTACAATGTTACCTGGGCCTACTTTTCTCACAGGGTATCCGTTTAGTTCATCTGTAGCTAATAACTAAGCAACATCTCCCTATACTTTAGTCCAGGTACGGCACAGTTGCGATTCTTTTGTGATTCACCCTCACAGCCTGTGCCGTGATGAGCAATTTCCTGATTAACATGTGAATTCCACAGAAAGGTCTCAACGCAGTAGGGAGACAATAGCGGTTCCCTCTCTGCTTAACAGGTGCTTCCTGGTGCTATGAACGTCTGCACATAGCTATGCTAAAATAGGCCTGGCATTTCCCAACAAGACAAAGATCACTCGGTTCTGGGTTACCATCAGCCAGCATGCAGATGTAGGGAAACGGGCGAGAACGTTTCCCGAGAAGCCACATGTTCAGGCCTGACTGCGAATGTGGTACCTTTAATTATGATTACCGCGGTAAAATGAGGGCCCCATGAGTTATGACAGGAGAAGAATGTGTTAAGATAGTTTCTGACGACTTGCAGCTATCATTTCTGATGAACCCTTCCAAGTAAAAATAACACACACACACACACACATAAGAACATAAGAAATTTACAAACGAGAGGAGGCCATTCGGCCCATCAAGCTCGTTTGGGGAGAACTTAACTAATAGCTCAGAGTTGTTAAAATCTTATCTAGCTCTGATTTAAAGGAACCCATGGTTTTAGCTTCCACTACACTAGCAGGAAGTCTATTCCATACTCTAACTACACGCTGTGTAAAGAAGTGCTTCCTCGAATTTGTTTTAAAATGTTCTCCCACTAATTTCCACTTATGGCCACGAGTTCTAGTATTTAGACTAATATTGAAATAGTCATTTGGCTGAACAGCATCCAGACCCGTTAGAATCTTATAGACCTGAATCATATCCCCCCTTAGTCTCCTTTGCTCAAGGCTCAACAGATTCAGTTCCGCTAACCTCTCCTCATAAGACATTCCTCTAAGAACAGGAATCATTCTCGTAGCTCTTCGTTGCACCTTTTCTAAGGCAGCAATGTCCTTCTTGAGGTATGGTGACCAAACCTGCACACAGTATTCTAGGTGGGGTCTTACCAAGGAATTATATAAGTGTAACATCACCTCCCTTGACTTAAACTCCACACACCTAGAGATATAACCCAACATTCTGTTCGCCTTTTTTATTGCTTCCCCACACTGGCGAGAGTGGAACATGGAAGCATCAACATACATACCGAGATCTTTCTCGTAATCAGCTACCTTTATTTCAGTGGAACCCATAAAATATCTGTACTTTATATTTCTGCTCCCTGCATGGATTACCTTACATTTATCTGTGTTAAATTTCATCTGCCAAGTATCAGCCCATTCGCTAATTAAATCCAGATCCCGTTGAAGCCTCTCTGCTGCTAGATCAGTATCTGCTACACCGCCCACCTTGGTGTCGTCTGCAAATTTAACCAGTTTACTGTATGTATTTGTGTCAATATCATTAATGTAAATTAGGAACAATAGTGGTCCTAAAATTGAACCCTGCGGTACCCCACTATGAATGGAGGCCCACTGTGACATTGTGCCTCTAATAACTACTCGCTGCTTCCTGTCAGTTAGCCAGTTTTTGATCCAAGCTGCCACAGTTCCTAAAATCTCTGCAGCTTTAAGCTCTTTACAGATCTGTAAACTCTTGTACCCTTTCGTGCTTTTTGATCACATACCCCTGGGCCCTGACTCACTCCTGCTCCCATGCCTACATTTATAATTCTTGTCTAATTCACTCCGCCAGGCTGCGGCCTACCATCATCGCCGGCACTGCAGGACGGGACCCAAGCCTGCCTCAGCTTTCCTCAAATGCCATCAGACGTCGGGCTACAGGGGCAGCGATCCAGCACCTCGAAGTCCCTGATTTTGCTCAGCCGTTTTGTACACGTCCTGTGGCACTGATGTCACCAGTGGCTCTGATTATTGGTCCCCATGTGCTTCAGCTGACTTTGCATCTCTTAACTTGCTTGCTTGTCTGGAAGAAGCATTTATCAAAACCGTATTACACTGGATGAGCTCAAACGGCGGTTTGTTGATGGTAAAGACGTAATCCAGCAGGGTATCGGTTCTTATTTTTAATAGGCGAGATAACTGTGAGATAAGAGGCCGTGACTGGAAATTACCACGCGGTTTCATTCATTCTCACAGTAAGGAAGTGAGGATACGTTCACTACCTCTATTGTCCTCACAGTGACAATAAGCAACACTGATTCGAGTTACACTTACTAAGCCAATTTGATGACCTTCTTTGGCTCTTGCCGTTGCTCGGTCACTGCCAACAGGAAACTTGGGCTGTGAAAATCAATCTGTTGTCATAACGACTGGACGGCGGACTGAAAACTGGTAACCGGCAGTCCCACGATGCACTCACCTTGGGGCTGAGCGCCAACGAGAGAGTGTTCCCAGGGCCCCGCGGCAAAACACCCATAACAAGGCATCCCGAAAGACAACAGAACCTTCCACAAGACTCCTTCTCAAACAATGGCATCGGCAAGCAAACAATACTTTGGCTGTCCATCACCACTGATTACGCACCTTAAAATAAAAGGTCAGACATTCCACTTATCCACAAGTAGTCAACTTATGCAGAAATGCTTAATGACACACAATCACATGTGGAATGTTTAAGTCTTCAGCATGTGGCCCAAGAATTTAGCATAAATTTGCTTAGCATGTATATCTACACGATGGGATGGTCGCTCACCTATTTAGATGGAAACTTGAGTGAAGCAGCCCCGGTTCGGGCTTGGGATGCTGTGGCAGGAAATCCACCTGAGCCTGGACCCTACAATCTTCAGGTTATGACCTCACTTCCTGGACTGCTATGGTGCCCGGTGCCTCGCAGGTAATTGGCTACATTATGGGCACATCCAGTTCCCCATTTCCCGCTCTCTGCGTCCCGATTCACCCTCAGCCTTAGAGAAGGCAGCGAGCGGTCACACATTCCAAGGTGACCGTCAACGGTGTGGGATGGTGTTTAGCTAAGAGCTCCATTCCCCCGCTCCTGCCTGACATCACCACTGAGATGATGTCACTCACCGAGCTGGAACTGATCATCTGGAGAAATGTAGTCACTCAGTCCACACAATCAAGCAGCCCCCGAAGTCTCATGCAGGGGTGACCATGTCCTCTTCATTACCGTCATTATGACAGGAGCAGTTATCAATTGTAAATAGCCTTCATTGAGTGAGCACAGCTACCTTTAGCTACCATCCCATTACCCTACATGTCATTCTTACCCTATTTATAATATCAACATCGGTAGGGACCAATCAGCTATAACCCCCCCATAACATAATTGGGACTACCACAATGTTAGCATTAAAAGTCGATTGCACGAATTTTATACAAAGCAATGCAATCCAAGTGAAACACTGATAGCCGTTTTTCTTCTCCAGTGCCTCAGTAAGTTTAATATAGCACTGTCAACGTAGGTTTATTATATATGCGGTTTATTTTTAAGAAATGACATATGTTACATAGAGGCTAAACCCGACAAAACCTTCTAGATGGAATCAGAGCGTTCAACCCAGTCCCACGCAACATAAGTTGATGTGGGCGGGCTTGCCAGTTTTCGGGACTTTCCAGAAATGTCTGGTGGAAGACGGCAGCCGGGTCCAGCTCAGCAGTACAGTAACGTGAAATGTGATTAATTTTATTTCACACAAATAACCACAAGATGCAGCACTGGCTGAACACAGGCCACCAGACCACCGAGCTTACTTCCTTTAGCGGAAACGCTGAGCCACAACAAAGGCAGTCACTTGGGGTGCTATATGCTTTGTCTATTTATATAGGTCCTCCCTCTAATTTTACATCATTGTCTAAACGCCACATGTAATTTTAGGGGGAGGTGTAGGTGTGACACTGTACCACAATACTACTTAAGGTCTGACCTCTATATTAAAGTTAGAGGTTGTGAAAAACAAATAATCGCATTTTTCCCATACAGCCCTTCTAGCAACATCAGGCAATCATACTGAAATCAAGCAGTGAGACTTTGGCAGTTAGAGGCGAGATATTTTGACAAGTCCAAAGCATGAAATGCAGCGCACCTCTGTTTTCAGCTGCCGGCGCTGGCAGAACGGTCCGTTACCACGTGCGCCCTAAGGCCGGAGATGTTTTTAAATGTGAAAGAGTGACTCCTTAAGTGTGTTCTAGCGGGGAAAGCGAACAGCTAACAGTACACAGGGGTAGAAGGAAGGAACAGGGACTGGATTTGGAGACAGGAGAGGACTCCGGTTCAGGAAAGAGTGAAGCAGGTACAGACTCGCCCTGAGTTGCGTCGGGGTTACATTCTGACAAACCAATCGCAAGGCGAAAATGCATTTTAATACAGTGCTAGCCTACCTTAAACATGCTTAGAACACTTACATTAGCCTACAGTTGGGCAAAATCATTAACACAAAGCCTATTTTATTATTATTTTTTTTTAAAGCTGAATACTTCATGTAGTTTATTGAATAATGTACTGAAAGCGGAAAATTTTACCCATCGTAAAGTCAAAATATCATGACACGAACCATCGTAAACTGGGGAGCGTCTGTATCGTGTCTTGGGAATTGGTTGAAGCTGGGAGGTTGATCAGGCAGGCCCACTATCCCGGGGGGGTCCACTGAGGAGATTGTCCTGGGCCCAGGTGGGAGGGGCTGTGCATAATGGAGGCCCCGTTGATGTCATTGGGCTCAGGTATGTGGTCTTATATGAAGCTATAGTAACAAGTGACTGTCCAAAGACTTTGAGGAGACCCTCTGTGTATTTACACCTACGCTTCTATATTTAGCGTGCTTAATAAAGTCCACACCCTCATGAAATAATGGTGGCTGCTGTTACACCCTGCCTCCTTTATAGCTTTATAGCTCTGGCCGTGGAGCGCCTGGGGTCTGTAACAGCCTCGCTAATCCGGAGGTTAGCACCACTCTACACCAATCGACCGCGGTCCACTTCTGATTCATCTCCGTAGCCCCAGCCGGCTGCCACTCGGGCGGCGACATCTGTGGCTTTCCCCCCGCCCCCGCCCCCACCCCTCCCTGTTTCCGGCCTGCCGTTGACGCCTCGGTCTTCCCCCGAAGCCTCAGCGAGACCACAGCTGACTCTCTCTCTGCCTACAGGTGCTCACCGGGGCGGTTTATATAGAAACAAGAAGCTATGAGCAGAGATGTAAATGAAAGTGAAGCCATTGCGTGGTGACATATAAAAAAAAAGACGAAAGTACGTGCAGGAATTGCGTTGACGGTAACGGACAAACGATGTCCCTGACACCTCTTGACACGCGAGACACTCTGTCCCCAAGCCGGAAGTTACAGGGGTTCATCACATAGGGACTGAAGCTGCCCTCCCCTGTTGATTTACAGACAACAGGATGTCCCTTTAGTCATCCAGGCTGTCACCTCCGCCCCCTCACCTCCCCCCCTCCAGCTCACCTGTGTGGGAGACATAGAGCAAAATACAATCTGGACTAGGGATAGTGGCCTGGCAGTTAGATCAGTCGACCACCCCCCCATTACCCAAAGAGCAGGTGTTTTTTTTCTCCCTGTCATCTGACAAAAAGCTGGGGGTGGGGGGTGGGGGGTGGGGGGGGAAATAAGACTCCCAGGATGACGGCAGAGAGTTACGTGTCAGTTTCCTGCAGCAGTCCCCAATGTGACTCTGAGCTGTAGGGTACAGATTCGGTGAAAGGCATCGCACAGGATCCCGTGGATGTGCCGTCAGACGTGCGAGGATATCAGGACCAAACTGCCACCAGAGATCTAACCGCTAATCCTTGTCGCTCCTTGATAAGATAAGATACCCGGCTTCCAAATATCCCAGAACGGCTGCGCGCGCATCAGGCTTTGTGCAGATACATGGGCAAAATCGTGGCCCCTACTGAAATTTCACTTTTGGGTGAGAAGAGTACAGTCATCGTGCCTAGACCCAGAGAATTAATTTTAGCCCGGGGAACGTGGGCGTGAAAATGGGGAGGGGGGGGGTGGGTGGTTACAGAGATATGAGTTTTCCTGAAGGTGGCCGGGCTCGTCTCGGAGCGCCGTGACATCGCCGCCTCGCTCCGCCATCCTTAACGAGGACCTGCTTGCGCGTGCACAGCGTGTGACTCACGGCTCTGTGTGCTGCGTGTTGGTTCTGATCCGGGGGAGGCGGAGAATGACCCCTTCCCCTACGGGCATTAGTGCTCAGGACTCCAGTGGGAAGGAGGGAAGGTCACATGGGGGGGGGGGGGAGGGGTGTGTGTATATGTGTGTGTGTTTGTGTTTCTGCGTGGGTGAGTGGGAGGGGACACTGGCAAAAGGACGGTGACACATCCTGTAGCTGGAAGCTACGCTGACTGTCTCTCTCTGGAGCCGCTAAAATTATGCCACTGCCATATTCAGAATGTGCATTTACATTTAGGTTATGTATGATTATTACGAATATTAATCTGTCAGGCTGTGGCGGAGTGTGCAAGAGCTGAATCTGTGTGTCCTCTGTTCTCGTTACATTGGTCGATAAAATCCAATAAGCAGGGCGGTAAAAATATCGATGATAATGTGGTCGGGCAAACTGGAGAATGCATCGAGTTACAGACATAAGTGACCCCGCTGGTGACTCAGCGAGGGGCGGGGTTTGTGACAGACATGGCGTCTGACCCGCCCACAAACCTATGACATCGTCGATTCAGGGTCTGGGAGGAAAAAGTGGAGTGAGCGCTCCTTGATAGCATCTCTTGGACGGATGTTCAGGCACAGGGACGAGTACAGTGGGAATGTGGTCGTCTGCCTGAGCTCCTCACAAGAGGCACCCTGAGCCGTCCTGCTTATCGACGATGGCGGATCGATGTCAGGACTTCCTCCAGACTGATGAGCTACACGATCCTTTTATAGACCACTTTACTTAGTAATAGACCAGACCAGGAGGAGAGCCAGTGGACCTGTTCTTTCACACATTTTATGAAAACTATGGAAATAAGCAGGACTTCTGATTCAACCACTTAAAGCCAAATATCAAATCTGAGTCATTCTATAACATGAGTAACATCCCCACAAAGACAATAGGGTCAGGTGACATGGTCGCGGACCAATCATGGCAAGGCAGCGAGAGCCACCGACCAGTAGAACAAAGGGGGGGACATTCCTGCTGGAAGCTGGGACATGTTGGGAACTTCAAAGGTGAGACAGATGGGGAAAGAGGAGATAAGTATCATGTCCAAGGCAGACATGATCCAATGTTGCGAATGCATGATTTAACAGGGCCACCATTATCGAAAAAATGTAACAGCAAGCATAACGGCGACACACTGAGACGGTTAGCTAAATCGGCTACAATGGCTAAATCTCTAAATCACATTAGCACTTTACAATGATAATCGTGACAATGACATATGATATAAATGAAAAGGTAAACGTGATCAGCGCTGAGCAATGATTAGATTACTGATAAAAATGGGGGGGGAAATTGCAGGAATTCTTTGTATCTATGTTCTGTTTTGAGAGCAAGTAAAGATCTCGCCTAGCTCTGAAGCTCAAGGCCTGTTAAAAAGCCTATTCATACCGTCCCTGTTCCTGTGATATGCTAACAGGGCATCAGCCCTACGACACTTCACATATATTATAGTGTCATGATTATATAGTGTGAGATTCGTGTGTTTCCTCTGTGTAGAAGGTGAGGGATGAGCTTGCACCGTTAGTGCAGAGTCTTAAAGGGCCGGCGCACACCACAACTTTGGCGCTGAACACAGCACCGTCAGCCAGCACCCCCCGAGGGTGGATCAGACAGATGGAGCGGCCCGCTGATGGCAGGGTTAGGGTGGAGCCGAGCCCAGCACTGCCAGCTCTCTTACTCTCCCTCTTCTCATTTAACCCTGCTGTAAACCCAGCAGGGGGACCCTCACCACACGGGCCCCCGTTCCGCTCGCCGGGGGCCCGGCAGATGCGGATGCAGATCTGCTGGAAGGAAGCCAGCATAGCATGGGCCTGAACTCCAGGAGCGACCCCTCCAAGGCGGGTCTGGCGCAGATACGGGGGCTGACGTAACCGGCAGAGTGTTTTCGGGTGAACCATGACGCCATTTCCTCTGTGTTGCCTGCGAAGCTTCTCATTCGGGGGAGATCAGCTCATACCCCAGCGCTAACACGGCCTCGTCTCCTAGAATGTAAATAACGCTTCTGCACGTGGGACGAGGAAGGCTGCGGGGACACCCATGTTTTACTCATCCATTTGGGCAAATAACGGGACCTCATGCTGCAAACCTGAAGCGCTAGCTAAGCTAGGCTAATTTTATTCGCTAATTTGTCGTTAAATGTCTCACAAGTCTCAGTCACACGGGTGTCCATATCTTTGCACATATATTTTTGTTTGTTTGTTTCTCAGCACACGTGGCATCATGCTGAATCACACCCTGCTTCTGCGTCACCTTCCTGACCATCGGCAACGTCAACCTCCCGTCTGCAAAATCGGAGAAGCAAGGCATTGACCCAGTCATGGCTCCGCCCCTCGTCGGGTGGAAGCTCCACACGCGAGGCAGACGGAGTGACGCCGGGCGGGTAAGGTCCTCCCAGACAGGAAGACTGCCGGGAAGTCAGAGGGGCTGAAGGCCTGGTCTACGATTAGCATGAGAAGGTTGGGTCCCTCTGCACCAGTCTGTCCAGTTCCACCACATACCGCTGTGGAGTTGGGACCCACCAACTCGGCTGCCCCATCAGCTAAGAGTCAAAAGGATTTTTTCCTTCGATTTCTAGTTCTTGTGGCTACATCTGGACTTTCTTGCCAAAGAACTGTGCGTAAGCAGTGGTACCCTATAAGCCTCTCATTTATGTTTTACTTGAGTAATTACATGTATACTGTTAGCAGGTTAATCACATTAACATGCGCCTGCACACACACACACACACACACACACACACAAAGAGATCAAGGTCTGAAGTCTTGTTGAATTTTTTGATTAGCAAAGTCACAAAGGGCAGTCAAATTCAAATCAAGTAACAAGGTGACAATTATCCAGTGCAAAATGGATAGAGTTCATTCGAGCCACTGCTCTGGCGCTCTTAAAATTGACAGATTAATGAGTCAGAATTAATTTTCTGCCAGCTGTATAGATTTTTGTCTGCAAAGATTTTGACAATTATATTGGCATCATCAAATAACCATCACCTTCGTCAAAAAAGTTAGAATTCTTAAGAATTATGGTGTTATCAGATTGCACTAAAATTACAAATAGAGTATTGTGTCAACAACACAAAGGTAGTGGGTTCAAATCCCAGTCATTACACATATACTGTAACCCTTCTACTGTAAGTCACTTCGGATAAAACCGGCAGATATGTGAGTACAAGCTGATATACACTTCTGCATAGAGTCCATGCCATAGATAGCCGCAATCACGTGAGCCCTACACCGTAGCCTGATGTCTGTTGTTACATTTCTGAGAAGGTGCACATTAGGCTACAGCACAGGCTAAACAGCTACACAGCTACCTGCTGCATAGATTCTACGTGGAAGTACAAATCAGCCTTAAATGTACAAATGAGGAGTTTGCTGACTCTTTCATACATGAAACTGCATGGAATGAAGCAAAAAAAAAAATGCAGCCTGCACAATGTGCTCACAGATAACCTCACAGAACAAACAAGGAAGTAAAAAAAAATAATAATCATGCCTGGGGGGCACTGGCCATGCCTGGAGCTCCCCCGGCAGAACTTCCTGCATGGCTGTCACCTCTCCTGCTCCCGGGCCTGTCAAGTGACACAGCCTGTGGCCTCCGTGTATTTCCTTCAGGTCAGGAAACAGCATTCGCTCCCTGACATGGTCTCACGGGAAACAAAAAGACGCGTACGTGCGCATTCATTTCCCGAAGAAAACCGAGGCCAACCTGAACAAAATATTTCTATTTACATTTCAGGGAACGCTAAAAATACGCGTCTTACATTACTGGGCTGTTTGCAATATCGTTGTCGTGTCAGCACAGTGACAAAAGCGTTGTGGAAGAATGAAATAACCATGTGCTGCTGATGATTCAGCTTCGATCAGATTTTAGGGACCAAGATAAAAAAAAAATCCTTTGCAGTGTTTGAATAGAAGTGTTTTCTTTAAATTGTAGGCGCCTGGAGAGATCTGGTGATGGTCTGCACACACGACAATGCATCAGCTTAAAGAAGTCATTTGATTTGCGTGTTTGTGTGAGCAGAGCAGGGATGCTAATTCACAAAAGACACTGCTCTGACATCACAGTGGGGGGGGGGGGCACTCTGTTGAATGTTGGGCTTGTGAAACCACTTACACATCTGGGTGTGCTGGGCGGAGAGTGACAAGTGTTAGAGGAAGCGCACCGACGTGTAGGAAAATCGCAATGGAACAGAGAACAGACACATGCGCCACAGCGGCGGGCGTGAGGCACCAGCACACACGTAATCACTTTCACCACAGGAGGGGGCGGGGCCAAAACAGCAGGTGGCTACGTGTAGCTACTCATAGCTGCGATATGTTTAAACACAGTAGGGACAGAAATGCGAGAAAAAAATGTGATGGCAACGTAAATGGGCGAATGTAAATATAGGGTTATGGGAAGTGGATGCATCTCACGTTGTTGACAAGTGCGTAAATGCATACATTATCAGATCAAAAAAAAATAAATTGGCAAAAAAAAAACTGCTAAGAGAGAAAGTGAGAATTTTTTTCACCACCAAAATAGAAACAGAAGAGAGACGGTCATGAAAACAAGGCAGACAGCAGCCCGGCGCAGGGATTAGAGACTGTGAGCTGGAAGCCAGGAGTGCAAATGTTCACGAGGGCCCTGCTGTTGTACCCTCGAGTGGGGAACGTCACATGAATGTTCCAGTAACCAAATTTAAAACACACCAATGGTACAAATGGTGCAATTACATGTGCATATGGTGCAAATCTTTGGATAGGTGCTCACTAATGTTTAACTAAACATTTCAGTTTCGTTTCTAATGACAATAATGACGATTGTATTGATGGAAATAGCGAAAGCTATGGAATGTAATTAAGACCATAAGGCTTACAGCTTGCCCCTCCCCCCCGAAAAAGGCTTCTCACGGCTGTCTAGCCCTCGAAACCCCGCCAGGTCGCATGTGTTGTGGGGTACGGCTGGGCTCCCGGCCAGGCTCACCGTATCAAGGGTGGCCAGAGGGCAGGAAACGAGAGCCGCGGAAGCCGGCACGGCGGAGCCGCCTCGGTGCGAGTGCATCCTGCCCGCACCGAATAATCTGTGCCAATCTGTTCACGTTCGCCACACGTCTATCTGCCACGCTGTCCCGGGGGGGCCTGCCAGGCTCCGCCTGCTCAGCGAATTACGCACCGAGGATGCCCGTCCCAACCCCCCCACTCCGCTACAGGGCCACAGATGACCAGCGCTGCCCAGGCCCTTACGCAAGACCACGAGCAACGTTAGAAATCACCCGTTAGTGAGGAAATTGCTTCATTTTTAGATGTGAGACCAGAGGAGCCAATAATATGTAAGTAAAATGTAATTATAAACCAACTGCACACTGCCGGTATTTGTGGCATTAAGAGTCTCGATGCTGGATAGTGGAAATGAGAGCCTGCCCTTCGTTTTTGGAGCCGTCTCGAGCTGCCCTGGGTGAGGCTGGGTGATGGCAGAGCATGTCATCGGGTACACCGCCCACCTGCCCTCTGTGTAGTCCCACAGGAATGCAGCCACAGGCCCGAGCCTGGGCAAGCTAGCCCAAGACAACCTCTCTGCCCAGGACTTGCCCACAAGGGTGGGCACTACCCTGGGGATGTGTGAGGACGACGCTGGGATGGCCCTTCTGCTGCCAAGTCCCATTGCTGACACAGAATAACCTGCGATGCCCATATAGCCATCGGAGGTTCATTTTTAGCCCTTGGAGTAACAGTAAGGTGGAGTTTACAGAGCAAAGCATCCCCCCCAAGCCCAGTCAGTACACCAACACAACGAATGTGCAAATGCCGCCCTAATGACGCACGTCGCAGTTCAGATGCGTTTTTTAAAAAGCCTCCATCCAATTTGACTAATGCCACTGAGATGGTGCGAAACGACACTTTCTGCCACAGTGAATACGATTACGGGTACGCCAGTCGCCATGTCAACGGCGCCTCAAATCTGCATCTACATTTATATTAATTTATTTAGCGTCCACTCCCCTCCGAAAGTGACTTGCAGGGCAGAGTAAACAAAAGTACAAAAGCAGTGAAAGAGCGCTATCACGGACTGGTAAGCGAGGCGTGAACCGTGTCGTTTTCAAAACACGGGTAGATGCGCACATCTGCTCATACGCGCGTTATTCCAGGCGGATTTTTCCACAGCACTGAACATTCACAGATGCACCGTCAAAAAAGTACCCCCCCCCCCCCCACACACACACACACACACACACACACAATTGTTATTTTCAGAAAACACGCATTGCAAAAATGTATCTACAAAACCAAAATATGAACTGGCATGTGAAATTTTCCCAGATAACCGCAGACACAAAAAAACCTTTAGCTTTTATAAATAGGGCACAAGGTGCTGCATGGTGAAATTAAATAACGGCAGTAGCACTGGGAGCACTGAGATGCAGAAGGACGAGGGGAAATCAGCCTGGAGTAAAGATATGTAGGAAATCTATAGGCTATGTGCAAATGAAGATGAAGCATCTGCACATCACACAACTTGCATCTTATTTTAATGCATTTTTCTTTCTTGTTTATTATCACTGCAAATGGGGAACTCAGTAAAAAAAAACAGCGTTTGTGAAACGCCATTTTGAATAAATCATACACACACAGATCTATATCTGATAATAATTCAGGGAGTTAAAAGTATGTCATACATTAACTGCCCCTCTTTGGATACGCACCACAGCCGATGCCCCGCGGTTCCGCAAGAGCTATGACTCATCACGGGCTGCTTCCCAGCCCTGCGTTTCCCCTGCCTCTCATGGGGAAATATATGTGACGAAACGAGGCGGACTGGAAGTCGCGGCCAGCTCGCCCCCCACTCAGCGCGGGGACGGCGCTCCAGTATCAAGCCCCATTTATCTGTGGATTACCACGGTTTGTATTGCCATCGGCCAGCTTCTATGTTCCCTCATCCATCTCATACACCCAGCCACGCACAGTTTATTCTGCACTACAGACTTACGGTGCATTGGGGGGCGGGGGGGCTTCGGAATTACGCCCGGACATCTTGTGCCACATCAAGGTGCGTCCTGCACATCTCTGGGAGCAGAAAGAAGATGTTGATGCATTCTACAGCACAAGAGTTTGTGATGCGCTACGTAATGACATTTCCCATCCCTCCACCGTTTGTTTGCGCGATCCCAGGCCACGGTGCCCCGACTCTCTTAGTAGCACCGGTGCAGGTATGAATTCCTGGCCGCAACTACCCACACATGCGCCTGTTGTAGTGCCAAATATCAGAACGATGACATTCATTTCAATTTCAATACTGATGAGATACACTCTGTATATATTTTTCCATTTCGTCTAGATAGTCCCAAATATGAAGGCTTGTGGTTCCGTTTAAGATTATGCTTGGATGTAGTTGGTTTCGGTGACACACGCTGACGCACTGATCGCTAACAAGCGTCGTCGCAAGATCACTGTTTTAGAGGATACAGTAGCGTAAAATATGCAGGCCTCCAGTTTCGCGAACCTAATCGTCAATAAAAAGCTATGACACATAGAGCTACTTGAAATGCACGTCTGAAAAATCGAAACGGAATTCAGAACAACATAATAATGGGAATAAAACATGCCAATTCCATTGAACTTCTGTGAACCTGAATTTCCAGTTGGTCAGACGGAGACAGAGGATCACAGTGAACCGCCCGTCGCTGTCAGCGATGTGCTTAGTCAAGCACGGAGTATAATCTATTTATACCATGGCATGTTTTCTCCCCCTAATACATGAAAAAATACATATTTTGTACATGTATAATACCGATCTTTACTATTCATTGTGGACTTGGTTTCACTTAAGACGCGAACCCACAGACGGGCCCGTACAGCTTGCCAGGAGTGAACCGTCTATCATCGTGTTTATTTGGGCAGAGATTTTACTATTAATAAATCTTATATCTGGAAATAAAATAAAAATGCACAACCCACCGAGACCGTTAGTGATCCAAAACTTAAACACTACGTCGGACTCGGTTACAATAATCCTGTCCACAAACACATCTGGGGAATAACATGATGTTACTGATTGTTGGAAACGTTTCAGGGATAGTTTAGGTGTTGGGCTTGTCAGATAATGACTAAAAGCAACTGATTAAATCTAGATTCATCATGCCACGTATTACATGATAAGGACTAGGGGAGCATGTCCGGCCTTGTCGTTATGAGGGAGAGGTCGCCGTCAGCTTCCTGCCGTGGAGGGTTACAGTAATGGTGAATCACTAAGATTCCACGCTGGCAAATCCCCTAAAACCGCGCACCAGTCCAAACTGCTAGAGCTCTTGTCCATAAATGCGATAGTTATCTGGAGATAATATAAACTTAACATAACTTAGTCTAGTCAGCTATAGTCAGTATGCTTGCCATAATCATCATGCACAAGTACAGCACATCTCCTTTCTTACACGAGTGTTATTCGCAAGTCAATTATCCGCTTAATTACCCGAGGTAATCGTAGGTCTATCAGCCCGGAAGAATTGAAAAAGACTCTCCTTACTGTCTGTACTTGGCATCTCAAAGTAAAAACGGTACTTTTCGCTCGGTAAAATTAAACGACGCCCGCATCATATTAAAAGAAAAAATGAAAATAACGGCGAGGTCTTCCCAGAAACCACCCCCACCCCCCCCCCAACTCAGATATCACGCAGAAATCACATCTTTGAAGAAAAGAAACCCGAGCTAACTGAAAACGATAAAACTGTAGTTATTAATATCACCAGTGACCTTTCAGATGATTACCACAAGGAAGAATCCAAAATCATAAACTAAATTAGTAATGTAGTACATTATACAGAATTATAAATAACATTATTTGTAATGTTATAACGCGTAATGGAATATAGCGACATTTTAATTTATTTTGACACCTAGCACTAAATTAGCCTATAAGAATTGTGACATGCTAATCCTATTCAAAGAACACCTCGCCAATTTCACTCTACATATACATAAACATGTCCCGACCATACTATATTCATATTTAGTCATTTACAAACTAAACTGACGATTATTAAAATGCAAAGGAAAATTAAAAGTGAGTTAGCGGCTCAAGGGCGCCACCCCAAGGACTTACGGCGCATGGGCCGCGCTGGATGGGATCCAAACTGCGTGCGTTCGAGCGGAGGGAGTGACGCAACAACGGTAACCTCGCGATATCAACTTGCTGTTTAGCGAGACTTTGAAACGATTAGTCTGGTGGCGAAAAGGGGGAACCCGAAAAACAAATACGGGAGTCGTAATAAACAGCGGAGCTCTTTCGTCTTTTGTTTACAGCCGTCAGGTAATTTAAGGTAAGACAATAGATAGCGGTTAGCATATAACAGTCGGGAAAAAATGGCTGCGGCTAGGCGGCAGAAACGAAATGGTGTCGCTGTTCACCTAAGCGTGTCGGCCGCCTCTGCAGGCCTGGGAGGCTCGCTAGGCCCGACTCGGCCTGTGTGGGCTTCCCGCAAAACAGACACTCTTCTGGGTCCACGTCTAACGTTAAATAGGGTCAGCTACATGGCCACTGGTGTGTGAAGGCGATTGTTTGGCCGTTATGTTGATTGGGAGAGGTCATCTGGGTAATGGAGGTAAAAATGCCGGGTGCCGTGCTGTGTGATAGGCGGTGAGTGGATTCGGTGTGTCCGACACTAAGAAAGGCTGTTCAAGTATAAGGCTTCCACCTCCAGACGTAGTTGAATTTTTCCTTGTTTCTTTAGCGTTTGTCGCTGCGTAACTTTAATTCCCCCCGGAACCGATTACAAAGGTTAACCTGAGATAGTGAACTTATGTGACAGGTGATATGTTGAGGGAGCATTAAATTAGTGTTCAGTATCTAGGACCTTAACCATCGGGTTAGTTATTGTTTGTGTATCACAAATGACGTAATGGATCTGAAACTGGGGAAAAAAATCTTTTGATATGATTAAGTCTGCATAGAAGAATAATACAACATGTAATAATATTTAAATGGAATTTATCAAATGAATGGCACCTGTTTCCATACAGATGTCTGATGACTTGGTGAAGCAATTGGCCAGCTACAAGGCGCAGCTGCAGCAGGTAGAGGCGGCGTTATCGACTGACCAAGAAAATAATGACCTGTTAAAACTCCAGAAAGACCTGCAGGTAAATATCTCCTTGAGAAGGTAGGGTGGGCATTCAGTGTCACGAATACCTGCCGTCAGCCAGCAAGCGAGCATTCCATAATGGTGACTTTGTCCAGCAAAACTGCATAAGACATTCAGATAATTAACGTTAAGTACTTGACAGACATACAACAGCAGTAGGTCCGCTTGTGCCCTTCTGGTCACGAGTGTAGCCTACTAACCTGTGTTAGCCCGTCCAGTCAGGTTGCAAGAAGTGGACATGTTGGATCTCATTGAAATGAAAACATAACAGGTTGCCTCAGTTTGCCGTGCAAGCATCCAGATTTTACGGCACACTGGTTCTCTTCCAGGAAGTTATAGAATTAACTAAGGACCTGCTATCAAGCCAGCCCTCAGTGGCCAGCACAAGTTCCAGCAGTACCGCTGAGACGACCTCGAGCCACTCGTGGAAGGTGGGGGACCAATGCATGGCCGTCTGGAATGAGGATGGACAGTAAGTGCTCTGATTGGCTGCTACACTATGTCACATGTTTCAGTGCAATGGTAAGAGTGTATTATTATTTATCATGATATATGATTGGCGAAGAACAGGTCATTTTAAAGTAACTTGTTTAACTTGGCATGTTCAACAGTTAAGACTAGTTATGACTAATAACTTAAGAACCTTGTTGAATGTGGCAAAATGGTAACAAATATTGAAAAAATTGCTTGTAAGAGGGTAGAATATACTTGGTGCATATGCTTAGTTTGGTGTTGACACATGATCGGGAGAACACTGATCACATTTAAAATAATCGTAGAATAAACTGTTTAGTTTTGTTCTGAGTTGGTGTTTTACACCCGTACTCACCTGCTTACAGCCCTGATTTATTGGCAGGTTGTACAAGGCAGAGATCGAGGAGATAGACAAGGAGAACGGCACTGCTGCCGTCACCTTCTTGGGCTACGGCAACGCAGAAGTCATGCCTCTGCAGAACCTGAAGCCCGTGGAGCAAGGATCTCGCTCGGAGGAGGACGGTGCCAAGTCCAAGTCCAGGTGAGGCCAGACCCACGGCCTGGATTATCCTCGGCGAGATCGATCGGAGGCTGTCACTGTCGTTTCACTTGCAGGAAGGAGCAGATCGCAGAGATGAGGGAATACAAGAAGAAGAAAGCGTTCAAGAAGGCGCAGCGCATGAAGGAGCTGGAACAGGAGCGTGAGGATCAGAAATCCAAATGGCAGCAGTTTAACAACAAAGCGTATTCAAAGAATAAGAAGGGACAGGTCAGTAGCTCGTTATGGGTGCTGTATGTTCCCCTCTGAGGCAGACGGTGTGTCCGTCACGGCCTGGGTTAATCCTGTAATAAGGTAATCAATGCGCAGGGCATTTAGCCAGGCAGTGATTAGCATCGCGGCTAAATGAAGGAACCCAGTGCTTAAGTACTGCTTGTGCGCTACCGTGGAATGCTGGCTTTCTATCTAGCCTGTTGCTGAAGAATGAAGAACACATCTGCAGATAGTGATCGCTGTGTGCCGTTATGTCTGCTGAATCCCGGATGTCTCTACACTCATCTGCCCTCCAGCCCAGATATGCATGTTTCATTAGTGGCTTATTTAGTGTAACGGCGCTTGCAGCCCAACTGGGTATTGCATAGGAGTAGCCTAAGGAATGACAGGTTCCGTTTCCTGTCCCCATCGCAGGTGAAAAGGAGTATATTCGCATCACCAGAGAGCGTCAACGGGAAGGTCGGAGTCGGGACATGCGGCATTGCCGACAAGCCGATGACCCAGTACCAGGATACATCCAAATACAACGTGCGGCATCTCATGCCGCAGTAACGGGTTCCACGAGCCGCATGTGTTCTGTGGCCGCCAGACCGTTCCAAGTTGGCCCAGTCGTCTGTGAGCTGCGTTCACCCCAGGGAAGGTGTTTTAAAAACAAATAAGCAAACAAAGGCTCACATGCTTGTGAGGGAAAGACTTGACTGTTTCTTTTTTTAAAAAAAAAATGAGGCATCCACCCTAATATATAGTTAGACCTATGCCTAAATTCATTTCTGCATTATTGATGTTCACTGATGATGGACTGGGTAGCCCCCACCCCACCCCACCCCACTCATCCACCATTATTCAATTAGCATCCAGTTTCAGGTAAAGACAATGCTAATTTAACAAACATGTAGGTTTGAGTTGCACCTGCAAAATGTATTACAGTTTCCATAACACAGAAGAATTGTTTGATGCTATAGATTTCCCCCCCATAATTGGGTTGGTTTATCAAAAGCTGTGCTGTTCTAAGACCAAGTGGCTTTCCCCCCCCCCCATCTGAAAGTGTTTCAGTACAGAACAGTTTAATGATTTTTTTTTTATTGTAATGTTAACTTAGATTAAGTTAAATGGTAATTGGTCATGCTTGTTTTTTTTCCTTTTTGTTCTGGTATAATGTACAAATATATGCGCAGTAAACAAAGAAAATGCCATAGTCCCCCCCCCCCCCCCCACCCCCTTTTGAGGACTTTTTACTAAATGCTACTTTTCAGTTGTTCGTTTACCTTTTATTAAATAAATGTTAAAATATGCCATCGTCTGCAAACTATAAATGAGCCCTTGAGTTTACATGATTTCTCTTTTTGTAGTTGTCCCGAATGTGTTAAGTATGTTAAGAATAGGGATATGCACCGATTCCAGCATTGGGCCGATGCTACGCTCGTATGCCCATACTTGTACTCATAAAAGTTATCCGATACCAAGAACTGATGTCCCTTAATTGCAAAATTACGTTAAAACTTAAAGCCACTGGGGTTTTTTTTGTGCTGCCCAATTAGATTTTGGCATTTAGCGAGGAGATTTGTCAGCCAGAAACATTTGGGAAGGATAAATGCACAACACTGGCACTGGCAAACTGTAGAGCAGGGGTCTCCAACTCCGATCCTGCGGAGCTACTGTCCAGTAGGTTTTCTATCCTACCTGGCTTCTGATGAGCCACATCTGTTCTCAGGTAAATACTAGGAGCAGGTGTGGCTCATCAGAAGCCAGGTAGGATAGAAAACCTACTGGCCGGTAGCTCTCCAGGACCGGAGTTGGAGACCCCTGCTGTACAGCATATGTGGAGGATGGCAGTAGTAAAGCAGACTGAGCTCTGTTCTGCTAGTGTCTGGAGGGTGGGAAATGATTTAACACAAGCAATTTGATCAGACATCTAAAGATGAAACATATTGCGGAGCACACAGTTTGCTAATGCTATCAGAGAAAGACGGCAACAACAAGCTTCAGCGCAAATTCTGGAGACACAAGAGAAAACAAAACCGAAGCGTTACTTATATCTAACAAACTAAAGTTATTTAACGGCAGGTTTTGTCACCAATATACACTATATTGCCAGAAGTATTCGGACACAGTGTGTTGATGGGATTTTTTTGATCATTCTTCCAGGATAGTATTTGTCAGGTCAGGCACTAATGTTGGACGAGAAGGCCTGGCTTGCAGTCTCCACTCTAATTCATGCCAAAGATGTTCTATTGGGTTGAAGTCAGGGCTCTGTGCAGGCCAGTCAAGTTCCTCCACACCAGACTCACTCATCCATGTCCTTATGGACCTTGTTTTGTGCACTGGTTATGTCGGAACAGGAAAAGGTCATCCCCAAACTGTTCCCACAAAGTTGGGAGCATGAAATTGTCCAAAATTGCATTGAATGCTGCAGCATTAAGGGTTTCCTTCACTAGAACTAAGGGGCCAAGCCCAACCCCTGAAAAACAACCCCACACCATAATCCCCCCTCAACCAAACTTTACACTTGGCACAATACAGTCAGACAAGTACCGTTCTCCTGGCAACCACCAAACCCAGACTCGTCCATAGGATTGCCAGATAGAGAAGCGTGATTTGTCACTTCAGAGAACACATCTCCACTGCTCTAGAGTGCAGTGGCGGTGTGCTTTACACCACTGCATCTGACACTTTGCATTGCATTTGGTGATGTAAGGCTTGGATGCAGCTGCTCAACCATGGAAACCCATTCCATGAAGTTCTCTATGCACTGTTCTTGACCTAATCTGAAGGCCACATGAAGTTTGGAGGTCTGTGGTTATTAACTCTGCAGACAGTTGGCAACTTCTCTACACTGTGTGCCTCAGCATGCGTTGTCCCCGCTCTCTGATTTTACATGGCCTACCACTTTGTGGCCGAGTTGCTGTTGTTTCCAACTTCTTCCAATTTGTTATAATACCACTAACAGTTCACTGTGGAATATTTAGTGCAGTGGTACCTCGGTTCTCGAACTCACTAGAACTCGAATTTCTTGAAAGTCGAACAAACCAGTTTGACCTAGAACTCGATCTGAATATCAGAAGTCGAACCGTGGACGCTGACCTAATATACATTGTACGCGCCAGGAAATGAGTCATACTACAATGTAATTCTTACTTGAATGCCTTCTTCACAGACTGGACGATTAACCAAATAAAGCAGCGCAACATTACAGTAACTAACAATAAATAAACCACTAACTTATGTGTACTATTAGAGCATTTATGTCATTTATTTAAACTTTATTTTAACAGGTAAATTAACTGAAAACCAGTTCTCACTGCTTTATGTAATATATATTCGGCAGAAATAGCAGATTACGCATCGGAACTGTCTGGGATACAAACGTCATGCGTGTTCAGCCAATAAGGGCAAAGGTGTGTCGTCACGGAGGTGGTTCCAGTTTGTGCAGCCGGGTGAGAGGTCGCAATGCATCTAACCGTAATGCATTGCGTCAGGATCAGAATGCGTTGTTTTAAGCCAGCGCTGTAAGCAAGTCAAACGCACCCAATGACCGGACTGGGGAAACAAACTGAAACGCGGACTTAATACAGAGGACTAATGACAACAACCAGAAACAGCTGATCACATGGGGATCCCACACGAGGTTAACGAGGGGGCAGGACAGGGGTAATGTTGGGATAAGATCTTTATCGTTTTGGAAGCCATTAAGAAAAAAATGCTCTTCTTGTTTTATCCTGTTCATTTTGTGTTTAAATGCTAAAAAAAAAATCATATTTAGGTGTAATTTTGGGGGGGCGGGAACCAATTAATTGGTTTTCCATTATTTCTTATGGGAAAAATTCGATCAGAACTCGAACTTTTTAGGATTCGATCCGGAGTCCGGAACGGATTAAGTTCGAGAACCGAGGTACCACTGTAGTGAGAAAATTTCATGAATGGACTTATTGCACAGGTAGCATCCTATCACGGTAGCACGCTTGAATTCACTGAGCTCCTGAGAGTGACCCATTCTTTCACAAATGTTTGTAGAAGCAGTCTGCATGCCTAGGGGCTTGATTTTATACACCTGTGGCTATGGAAGTGATTGGAACACCTGAATTCAATCATTAGTAGTAATTATTGAATTCAGTAATAATTTGGAAGGGTGTCCCAATAACTTTGCCAATATAGTGTAAGTACCAAGCAGACAAATCACAACTCTTGCGGTCTGGGGAGGTGCATGTCAGGCTATGGCGTAGAGTCCATGACTACAGTACGTCAAACTTAAGGCATCTATTCGACGCGGAAATAAAAATCAGCCTTTACAGTCAAGGTTTTGTTTCTCTCTAATGACCTTTCCAGCTGAGAAGTGAGAATCCTGATATAAATGATTGAGTTGAAATCTCAGGTTCCAGTAAGATAAATAAATTAATATATTGAATTGCCTTTATATATAATGTATGATAACCGCATTATACATATAATATATAGTGATAAATGTAACACCTGCATATATGTATCAGAGAAGACTTTCTTACTTACTCTTTAGCGGCAGCATAACTACGACAGGCGCCCACCGGATACCGAACCCTCCTTCACAACAACAAACAGAAGGAGGTCAAACGCTGTACCGTCAGGTTCACACGCGGTGGTTAATATACACAACACTAGAGACACGCGAGAATCGTACAGGGTGCACATAAGACACGGGAAACACACTCGCGACAATTGTGAATGCAGCTACACCATAACAACATTACAAGAGCTACTCACAATTACACGCGGAGCATGCTGGGACATGCATACTCGACAGGGGCTTTCACATATATAAAAAAAGAAAATTGACCAAGGCCCGATAAGGTGCAAAAAGCCCCGCTGTTACTTAAATAAGGAATCTATATATAGGCCTAACGACAACGAGGAAAGTTTCATATAGCATATCAACCTATAGGGTTAAACAAAATGTATATAGAGGTGAAAATTTTAGATTATGTAAGCACATGAGCTAAAATTACGGTTTGGGTGATATATCTGTTATTGGTATTTCGCAGATCATAAGTTCGGCGTCCTCAACTAATAGCCTGTGTTCTATAGGCGAAGGTCTGCAACCATATCATTTAGCGGCGCCTTTGCAAATAATTATATTTATTATAATAATGTTACTGGGCAGTTAGAGTGAGAGTTATAGTGACAGTCTTATTAACGCCCAGTTCTAGTTCAATTTTTAAATTATTTTAAACATTGTGAAATGGCGCCAGTGTTCTGTCGAGTTGAGCTACTTTGTCGAGTTAGGCTACCGTAGTGCTAATCGATAGCCCTAACCCTAACCACCCAAAAACCCCTAAAACCCTTACCTTAACCCTAACCCATAAAACCTAACCCTAATTCCAAGACGGTGGAACTGCACATGCGCCGAAATGCTCGACAGCGCGTTTCGATAGGTAGCTCAACTCGTCAGAACACCTGTTAACTTGCAGGGAAAAAGCAGTCGAAATATTTATCGTTTAGTCCGGGGAACGTAGACACCCACATGGATCCAGCATACTGATACCAGAATCAGTAACAAGAAGAACAAATTGTCTGGTTTTCGAAGCGAACAAAAATCTTCCTCGGGAAAAAGCATTTACTTCTAATGCATTTCTTCAAAATTCATCAAATTAATTTGTAGCAAACACGACTTTCCTCGCTGTCATGATTTAAAAGCATCCCCGCTCTTTCTGATTCATTTTAACCACAGAGAGAGGGCATGATACTTTTTATTGTTATTTTACTGAAAAGGTAATTTGAGATAATTTGATCAAGGCCGTGTATGGACGCATCAAATACAGAAGGCCACTCACCCCTGAAAGCAGCGCTTTCATGTTCAATGAAAAGGAATCCTCTTATAGAAAGATGTCCCGCGTTTTACATTATACAATACACAAAGCTTCCAAAAATTCCAGAAATATTACATACGCACCGCTGGGGAAAGAGTTTGCTAAATTTCAGATGCAAGTAATTTGATTATAGTTATTCTCTGGGTCGTGCATTTTGAATTCAGAGAAACATCACGTTGATTTAGTTTATACTGCCACTATAACGGGGATAAATATTTACATAGATATTTCCACAAACTGTATAATAAAATCCCCCAAAAATCCCAGGAAGCCCGAAAATAAATACAGGGGAGAAGCGTTGTAATTTGCTTGTGTTCGGCATATCCCCTACATGTCACCCAAATTATTTTGCATTTAAACAGGCAAATATACACCTATACGTGGCCGTTGGCTTTACTGCTGTGAGAAACTAAAGGTTTCCATCATATAATGGAAGAGAAGCACTGCGCCATGGTACAGTAACAGCGCGTTTCTCACTGGCGCCGGCAGATGGCAGCACTTACTGCCTTTGCGTAAATAATGCATTAAGACCGACAGGCAAGTTACAATTAGTCTTGCTTCAAAATTGCAGATCCTCAGTGGATTTTAAACCCCTTTAAAAAGTTGCTTTTCCTCTATTTTACACTGGTATATTTTCATTGGCAAAATGTGGATTATATTTTTCAAGGAAGCCACAGCAAACAGTTGGTGACCTTAACTACCGTCTGGCCAAAATTAATTGAATGTGAACTGGATGCATGAATGACAGCTATTTTAAAAATATGTACAGCGCTCCGAGGTGATTTTCGTGTTTGGTACTGAAATCAGAGAAATTTAAACAAAATAGGAACACTGAGACGCTGAAGCTTTCGCACTGTAAACTAGTTTTCTGAGCTTAATTGATTTGTACGCGATCTGCATCATATTCCTGAACTGCTGAGTGTTTGTTTGTGTAAATGAATGACAAGCAGGACATAGCTGGAAAAAATATGAGGGGTGGAAACTTTATTTCATTGACCCATTGCCAGTGTCCAGGACCGACATCTATGCAAAAATAATGGGGTCGTTTCTGCTGCCACTGTGGCTCCGGAAGTTTCTAAGACACAGACAGGATCAGTGAAGGAATTAGAAAGTGTTTCTGAAGACGAGTCCTTTTCATAGTGCATTTCACAAAATAAAGGGGAAAATGACAAATTATAGATTTGAAACAAAGGAAAACTAGTTCGCCCTGTAAGAATAAACTGGGAACATTAAGACACAAGCTGAATAATAAAAATAATAATAAAATAATAATAATAATAATAATAATAATGAAAAGAAAAGCATTTATGTTGACAGTAATTTTACACTTAAATTTTCATAAAAGCCAGAAAAATATGTTTTCAAGGTAAACACCCTAAATGGCATCAACTAAATCCAAACATTTTAAAATGTGTAGCTTTAGGGTTAGACTTGTGAGACGGTAGTTTGACCTCTGGTGCATCACTGAAGATCACTGCCGGATAACTGGGATAGCAAAAGGTCACAGGGCAGTACAGTGAGGAGCCAGGCCGGCCACTGGGACATTAGCACTGTGCAGGGGGTCCCATCTTCCACAGGAAGGGGGGTCTCTCATCCTCTGCCAGTCACATAAAGGGGGCTCGCGGCTTGACCTACACCAGCAAAGCTTATCTGCTACTGGGAATGTGCTTGTGAAGATTACATTCCAAAAGGTTGGACAAAGAAAAACAAAGAATGGCCTATGCGACCAATTTCTCTCAATTTGTAAAAATTAAAAAATAAGAAACAGGGTTTAGGCCTCGAAGAATATATAAAACAGGAAAATAAATAAAAAAAAAAGAAAAATCTTACACTTCTGTGTGAGGGGTGAAGTTTAAATAAATAAACATTAGAAAAAAAAATCCAATCTAGCTGTTACACTTTTTTTCATACATGGGATATTCATAAAAACGCAAAGACGGAAAGGGGAGCCAGACATAGAAGTGCGGTTTGGAATCACCCAGTTACTCCCCTTGAGTGGAGTATACACTCCGAGCAGCCTGGAACGCAAGGCGGGATCCGTCTGTTACCCTCCCTGTTCTGTCTTAAATGCAGGCGTGAGTTCTCCCTCGCGGGCAGCTACAGAATGAAAACTTCAACTGTTTCAACCAGCAAATTTCACAAACACTGCCCATGCCACAACGACCATCACTCTGAAAAGAAATCTTTCCCAAAAAAATAATATATATATATATTTTATATAATTTAAAAATGCACAAAACACAGACAAAAACGGCAACAGAGGCAATGTTTCTATTCATAGGTACCACCAACTTTTTTTCTCCTTTTTAATTTATGAAACTATTTTGAGTTATATACAAAACAAGCAAGTACACTTTGCTCTCTTGGACGGACACAGGTTTGTGCCTCAGAAAAGGGAAAAAAAAAAATAGCCAAAGTTTGAGACAGAACTACGAGTGTTATTGCTTTGGACGTACAGTGTACTGCTATGGCGGCCGTCTGCTATGGACCCGCAGCGCCGGTTCTACGCTCTGCCGTGATGCAGGCAGATAACAAGGTAGCTTAATGGTAGCTGCGCTAGCTGCACGCCGGACCGCGGCACGCGGCCCAGCGTCTGAACGCACCGAAACCCACCGTAATGGGAATGTGCGTCCTGTAGACGGACGTGATTCAGGCTGCCATTGCCAACTGCTTTTTTTTTTTTTTCCTTTTATCTGATTGGTTGGTTTGTTTCACATAGCACCAATGAGTTTTTTTTTTTTAAACCCCTCCTCCCAGTTTTTGAGCTGTGGTGGTGTTGTGCACTGGCTGAAGCTCGAGGGTCAAATTATAATAATGATGACAAGAATAATAGTAAGAATAAATAAATCTTGATATGGCAAAAATGGATAGTTTTACCATGTTGCACGCATCGGAGTTTTAGTTGTTCCTTTATCTGCAGAACCAGTTGGCACAGGTGACCAGCTCAAAAAAACAAGTTCAGATCCCAGTCAGACGTCAGGGATTCTTGCAAACGAGAAACGAAAAACCTATTGATTGCAAATTTAGCCTTAAATCTTCAAAACCTACAAATTCAATGCTTAATTTTGTAAGGAAATAAAACTCTGGTATATAATTCATGCTTAAGATACTTTTATGTTTTTGTTTTTTTTTTTTCCTCTCAAATATTTAAATCTTTTCATGAGGTTTGTTAATTTCAAAGCGTTCAGCTTCACAAACACAAAAAAATATATATTTTGCAGGAGTTCTAAAAATTCCGAAACGTTAAAATTTTTCTGCGTGTCACATTCCGAACTCGTGCTGGCATCTGCACAGCTACTAAGGATTGGGGGGGGGGGGGGGGGCAAAGCTGCAAATCCGGCTCGCTGCCGTTAAGGTCCACCTTTTGGGTCACGTTCTGAAGCTGCTTCCTGTTCTGGTCACACTGTGCGGGGCTGGGGGCTGGAGGGGCCCGCTTGCCTCATTAGACCCCTGAATCTGCCCCCCCCCTCTCGGGGCCCTCTAGGAGGAAGACGAGGAGGAGAAGGCGAGTTTGATGCTGCAGCTGGAGTAACCCTCATCGCTGGCCATGCTCTGCAGGCTGCTGTGGTCGTCCAGGTCACTGGTGCTGCCAGTGCTCACACTGTCCATGTCTCCATGGGAGAATTCAGTGCTTTCAACGTCGACTTCGATCTCCTCTGCATGGGTGGGGGGGGGGGGTTGGTCGGGGAGAGACACAACAAAAACTCATCAGGACGGGATTCTAAAAACAGCAGCATACGTTTAAGTGTCAAATTGTCCGGGGGGGGGCACCATTAATGAAGTACTGTTATCTGCACAGATGAGGATTCAGATGCCAGGGGAAATCGAAGCGACTGACAGTCTGCACATTTCCCCTGGCAGCTATGCTAGCCTGTCATGTTAATCCACAGCGCGTCAGCACAGCATCGATCCACCTTCGGCGTCTCTCTCCCTGTTCCACTCCCCCCCCCCGAGTTACTCTCAGGCAAAAGAGAAGGGGTTCTGGCGTGGGAAAAGCAAGACACGGAAGGCCGTTTTCCTCCCCGGGTACGCCGGCCCGCCTACCTTGGTCCGAGTCGGAGCGGTCGGAGCCTACGCTGTCCATGCGTATCCGCTCGCCGTCGCCGGGGGCGATGCCCTGCAGCTGGTCCAGCTGGCGCTGTAAGTGGCGCTGCTCTCGCTCCAGATTGGCCAGCTGGTGCTGGCTCTTCCGGTCGGCCTCTTCAAGTTTCTGTGGGGGAGGGAGACAGAGAGAGAGTGGCCCTGTTAGTCACAGACAGGGGTGTCTTACAGAGCGTCAAAGACCCCGCCGTCCCTCTGCCATGTCAGTAGCGTCAAACGGGGGGCCCGGCTGAAGCTGCCCGCATGCATGAAATGGCGCTTTGGCCTCCACGAAAGCGGAAGGCCCTTAAGGGCAACAGATCACCATCTTCGGGGAATAAAACTGCCTGACAGCCTCGGAGGGCGGTTGGTCAGGAGCCGCAGCGAAGCCCAAAACCTCACAACACCGCGGTAACTTATCCTCCATCGCTGGCGTCCTACCCAGAAAGAAAAGGTGCTCGGCTGAGTGCGGCCTGCCTTCTGCCCGCTCAGACCAGAATGTTCCTTCCTTGCTGCGGCCTACCTTCTGCCCTCTCAGACCAGAATGTTCCTTCTTTGCTGTGGTCCCCCTCTGGCAGGGAGTGAAAGATCAGGGACAAGCAGGAGACGCCCCATGTCCTGCTGGGACGCCTTTTGTCCCGTTTCGCTTGGGGGGCTAGTTCAGAGTCTCCGTACGGGAGCTCTGTGCTGTCCGGCCTGCCTTGTCTCATCTGTTTAGATGCACCGTGAAGCTTGATATTCAGAACGTGAACGTCCCTAAACACACTTAATGAATATAGTGAACGCACTACCCCCCCCCCCCCCCAATACAGGGCCCTGTCCTCCCTTTTTGTTATAAATAGCTGCATATTTGGAGGATCGCTCTGGCATCGTTTGCTGACATTTCTGCATGACCATCGAGCTGTAAACTGGGTGTGGGGGGGGGGGGGGGCACGGGGGAGGCAGTATGGCCTGTTGGGCCCGAGAGCCCATAGAGCAGCTCTGCTGGGGCGAACGATCTGTCGCCAGCCGCTGTGGTGTCTGCACCTTGTGCTTTGGGCCGTCCAAATTATCACAGAAGAGGCAAACTACCCACCAGGGTGCGCAAGTCAGTGAGCTTTGGCCACTGCGCCACCTGCTGTCCGACATTGGTAATTGCACAGTAAAGAATCTTGGTATAGAGCTTCCCAGGTGGAACTGATCATCTACCACTGTCCATCTACCTACTTACGACACGTCGACCTCCTTACCTGTCTCACATGCGTCCCAGTAACACATGGAATGTTCAGTGATGTTCAGGACAGCAAACGTGGAAAATGAACGTCCCTGACAGACAGACAAAGGCGAGCTCTCGGCACAGGCGTGCACAGGACCCGCCTGTGTCCGTCCGCCGGCCTGCGCTGCTGTCTGCTTGCCGTGTGCGAAGCCAAGGTGGCCTCCCCCCTCCCCCCCAGTCCCAGATGGCAGAGGGTCGGGGGCTGCGGCGTACCTTAATGTGTGTTTTGGCTTTGTTCAGCAGACCCAGGGTTGTGTGCCGGTTGCAGTCTGGTCCCAGTGGTATAAGTGTCTTCAGTCGCTCCAGACACAGCCGGAGATGAGCCCTCCTGCGAGACAGGAAGCAGGGGCAGAGGGCTGAGTCGCCACACCGGCACATACGGCGAGCCCCCCCCTCCCCCTCCCCCAGGGTAGATTTACGGGCCGGGCCAGGAGCTCGCCGGGCGCTGCGCATTTCCAGAAGGAACCGCCAGCTCCTGCCGTCGCCATAAATCTGGCGATTTTTAGCAGCCCGTGGAAGAAGAGGACCCCCCCCCCCCTCCCAAGAAGGCATGCAGGGCCGACAGTGAGAGCTGAGGTTCAGCAGGAGCTGGAGTGCTGTCATTCATCCCCCTTCCCCCCCAATCAGCCCCCCCTGTCAGCCTCCCCCGGACGAATGGCTTGCAGATACCCCTCAGTGACCTTAGGTTCCTTACTGCTGTAAATAAAGCTGAGATACCCCACCCACATCTCCACACACCACCCAAATTACATGCAAGGGGGACATTTATCACGGCTAACCTCCAGGACTGTTTACATGTACTAGGAATGTCTGCCAGCTAAATTCAGTCGCTACGGCAACCTGGAGCTCTAAAAGTACCCAAGGAAGATGTGGAAGGGACGGCATCGGGTTCGAATACTCTGTCATGCTCCCATAGGCAGCGTCCCTGACCATCCATAACGCCGAAACTCACTCTATCTACTCTGCGATGACCTCTGATCGCTACATGCCAGACTTATGGCCACCCCTTGTGACTTTCTAAGGTATACATCCATTTTCCTGCGGGAGGGTGTAGGTAAGCCCTAAACTCCTCCATCCAGGAATAATAAACGTTAGGGTGCATTCGCAGATGGCTGGACGAGCCCTCGTTGCGCATTTATCCGTTTGATAATGTCATCACTGCTGACGTATGGAGTCCAAGGTACAATGGCTGTCCCAAGATGACTAAAGACTATTGATAACAGATATATATATAAAAGTAGCATCAGAGGACGAAGGACTGGTGAACCCCTCCAGGCAGCGAACTGAAGTACAGTCGAACCTCGTTACAACGTACCCCGTTTATAACGTTTACACCAATACAACGTTCAAATTTCGATGTCCCGAATTCGCGTAATGCATTATTCCATTTGCCGGTATCGCTTAGAACGTACACCTTTACAGCGTAAACTTCGATACAACGTATGATTTTCAGAGGAAAATAGGCAAACTGACCTTCGTTACAACGTACAGCCTCATCTTCCGAGCGCGCGCACAATTCAGAATCAGCTGTTGCCGGCCATCTACATCGCTTAGCAACGCCTAACTGTATGAACCTTGCATGCAGCCCCCGTTTTTTCATGGTTTTGCATGGTGTCATGCTGCCGCATATCAAGCAAGATGCCTGCTAAAAGGAAACGGATTTCACTGACCGACAAGGTGGAAATAATTCAGAATTATACATGGCAGCCGACGCGAACTAAGTTCTGAAACTGTGTGGTTATTGGGGTAATTGTGTGACATATAGTGAAAGAAATTAACAAAAGACATGTCTAACACATGTATCGAAATTTATTTCAGCCAATTGAATCATATACAGGTGCATAATTTCGGTTTGACATTAGGTTACAGTAAGGCGATTTGAACGATAAGCCGGCAGTGGATTTTGCGTTATGTCGGCTGTCTATGAGTAACTGATATTAACCTAGTTTGAAGAATATAGTTCCTATTATATTCTTCAAACTGCACAAGCTGGATGTCATAGTGTCAACTTGAGGGGTGTTTTCTAAAAGTTTTTTAATATACATTTTGTGTTCTACCATTCATTTTGAGGGACTTGGTTACAATGTACTATGGTTATAACGTACAAATTCTTAATGTCCCCCGAGGTACGTCGTAACGAAGTTCGACTGTACAATGATGGGTGTTGTGTTTCTGTTCCCTGAGGCGACCTCTGACCTTTGACCTTCCAGGCCCACAGAGGCTCTGAGAGCTCAACTGTAAGAGAACCAGAGGAACCACCAAGAAAACACCTCCTGGACCACACACTCGCACGTGGTTACGGGGACCCTGCTAACCCTCCCAGCTCCGGGGGGGGGGGGTACGGTACAGGGAGACCCTGTCCCGACACGGTTGTTGTGTTTCTGTGTTGTTAGCCCGTGTCGCTGAAAAGACAGGTATCTCCTAAGACAGGTATCTCCCATTACACATCTGATCTGCCTTGCTGAACTTCCAGCAACAGCCGAAACGCGCCGACGACTGAGAGGGCCGCTGTTTGTGAACGACGGGGTCATTTATTACGTTCTGAACAAATCGGGATACCAAGCCTCCACGTTCTGCCCGGCAGGTAAAGCGCAGTTAATCAGGGCCACTGACCCGTGCGGCACATTCAGGACTCATGTGGGCCCCCGGGTGCCCTGTAATTACGCTGCTGTCGGCGATAAATCGGGCCCTTTCCGCGGCCTTCGGCACGGGGGCTGGCTCCAAGCTGCCTCCACGTTCACGGATGCCTACTCCCACCGAAGTTCGCACCGATCACGGAGAGATTTCGCCTGAAGCGTTTGCTTTACCCTGACGGACGCCACTCTGCGGACAAACGATTCTTACACTGTAAACAACATCAGGGGGGGGGGGGTTAGGTTTTTAATGACCTGCCATATTTAGATACGTCGTCTCATTCTGCTTGTTATCTCGACTCGCAGACAGTAATCTAGACGTAAAGCACACAACTAAACACCCCCCCCCCCCGCCCCTAAAGGCATTAAGGAACAAGGAACAAAGAGCATTTACATGCGCTCCACAGCTGACACAGGGGCATGACCTCTCTGCCACCTCACATGACAGCTGGCCAATCACAGGGCTCTCCATATGCCTGCCATTCTATCCTCTTACAATCTCTACATAACGAGCACAACAGAGCACTGGGTGATGTTCCTGTAAGCCAAGTCTGGGCACTTCAAGCTGTAAACGCTTCCTCACAATCACGTTCTCCTTACAAAGATTGAGCCAGAGCTACTGAATTTACATCTATTGCTAGTTCTATGGCAGGATTATTCAAATCACGGTCCTCGAGGTCCGAGCACTGCTGGTTTTCCAGCCTTCATTTACCTGTCAGTCAGGTGTGAAGCCTCTGACCAATCAGAATCAGTAATTATTAAACGAACTACCTGGGAGAACTGAAAACACGGCCTGGATTTGGAATTGAGGTCCAGATTTGAAGAACCCTGTTCTATGGTAAAGGAATTACAATCAGAGGAAAATCTATCTACAATCTGAAAAGAACTGACCTGATTTGCTTGAAATACCATCAGTTCTCTGCTGTCATCTCCCAACTATCAAATTATACTGCAGAATGGGTTTTGGTAACGCAATTACCAATTACCTCTGCTGTAGAATTGCCCAGATTTATTTACATACATTTTTATCCCAAGCAATGCACGTTCTTGAGAGAGAGCAGGGTCATACAGTCCCTGGAACAATGGGGGGGGGGGGGAAGGAGGTTAAGGGCTTTGTTCAGGGGCCCAATAATGAAATCACTAAAACGACACTTGGAATTTGAACCCGACATGGTGTTCTAGCACGCTGAGCTACACAGCACTTCTCAGTGTGGAGAAGAGAGTCTCTCTTCTCTTTACAGGGTCATGAACAAAGAAAAGGTCAGTCAGGGACGGGTCTGCGGCCCGCGGCAGCTGAGCACGGAAGCGGGCCGCGTAAACACGGCAGCGGCGGCCCGCACCCTCGCTCACCTGAGCCGACCTCCTGAAGGACGCGTTCCAGGGTGGCAGTCAGGCAGCCACCACAGGAATGCGGCGCCTCCGACCCACACGACCCGCCGGGTCCCGGCACGTCACGGTGCAGCCAGAACCTGATGAACCACAGAGGTCAACATGGAGGAACGTGTTTATTGCGTGCCGCTCGTAACTTCGCCGCATCTCAGCATGCGTGTGAATGGCGAGCCCCCCCTCCCACCGCGTCGAAGACGAATTCCGTCGACCGTCAGCCAAAACGACAGCGCTGAGCAGCTGATCATCACGCGATGGCGCTCGGCTGCAGCTGTGCGGCACGGCGGGGGACAAAACGGCAGTTGTGTGGGAGAGCGGCCAGCGGATGGCGCTATGCTGATGCACGGATCACATATGCATTGCCGGTCGAAGGCCCAGTGTCTCGGGTGCGAGTGAAGGGGGGCAGCAGGACTCCGTGTGGCACGGCCGTGGCTGGGAATGGTTCTGTTCCCCAAACCCCCTGTAACCGCAGAGTTTCAGGTTCAGCCCTATAAACCGGACTAACGCCAAACCATGCAAACAGAACATGACCCAGCCGGATGCACGTTCCAGATACTCCCTGGCCTCCACACCAGTACCAGCACCCGCCGGTAACATGTGCCGAAACCCGGCCACTCACCCGGGGGCCCTTTCCCTGGGCAGGTCGAGAGGCCTGCCTTCAGACAACCAGCACGGAGATTAACAGCTAAATTAGGCCAGCCCTCGCTTTCGGTTTAAACCTGTAAACCCTCCGTACGCTGGGCCTCGCCGCTCTTGCACTCCTTACAGATTCGCTGCGAGTAGGACCTGCTGTACGGGGCGTCTGACACCGGCCCTCCAGGAACCCGGCCCGTGTCCCGCGTACGATGCTATGGCTCCGCTTCGGGGTGTCCTCGCCTGGGGGAGCGCCGTGAAGTCGCGGCTCAGCAGCGGCATCCCTCCCCAGCACATGGGCGCGTCGTCCCCCGAGATCACGGCCCCTAAGCTGCTTTCTGGGGCTGCGGTCGGCTTAAAGGC